>NW_027193087.1:0-84148 GCF_949987515.2 Delphinus delphis
CGCCGTAGCTGCTCCTCTGGGCCTGTTGCTATTCAAAAGCCTGCAGGGCCGCAGGAAGAAAAGGACTTAAACTGCAGTCAGAACGCAAGCCGACTTCCTCTAGGAGGCACGGTGATTTCAAGCAGGAGGTCCTGGATGGAATGCGAAGCCGAGGGTTACTCTGAGTGCTGCTCAGACTAAGGCAACGCCTAAGACTTCTACGCCATGTGGGACGTGCCAGAACGGAGTTCGTAAACGTGCGCGAGTGCTGAGGAAATTAAGACGCCTCAAAAGAGAGTGCAGTGCGTTTCCCTACGCTCGGCAAGCACAGAGGGGCTGTACAGGGCTACGGTACTGGATGTTGCTTAGCGGACCCAGGTGCGCCTGGGGGTACTCAGTGTTCCTGCCGGCAACTGGGTGCCCACGCTAGCCTCCTAGGTGTCCAGAAAACTGTGCTGCCGTTAAAGGTACGCAGAGCACAGGCCACCGGCTCATGGAAACTGCTGCACGCCTCCGCTTCTGCAAGGCAAATCAGGGCCTCACTTCCAGGCATGTGTTTCTGCTGGGTGTGCCGTCAGCGACACCGCATGGCAAGATGCTGACTTTCTCCTCGAGCAGAGTGACTGCAGGTACGAGGGCCTCGAAGCATTCAAAACAGCCTCGAAGCATTCAAAACAGAGTGTTATCACATGGCAGCTCACACCAGGGCCATGACAAAGTCTTCCTGGGCACTTCGGACTCAGCAGCAATGTTGTCCTGAGGCCGGTCGAGGTCTCTGGAAATGTAGCGCTCATCAAGGAACGTACGGTGTGTTGCCCGTCTCTAGGCACGCACAGACGGCCTCCGAGGGATCAACAAATGGGACTGGAAGTTTCGCAGCAGGCCCACAGGGCTCTGGAGGTACTCAGTGAACTTGGAGGGGAAATGATGCATACCCGAGAGGACTAGGAGTCCTCAGAAGTGTACTTCCTTTAAAATAAAGCATATAAGCGACTAAGAACTCATGGAAAGAGCTGTAGGCCTCCGTATCTACATGGCTACTAAGGGCTTCAACTGGAGGCAAGTTCACACGTTGAGTTTCCTTTCAGTGCTAGAGCTTGTCAGGCTGACCACACCGCAGTCACGGAAGCACCTGGTTTAGACAGCAAATTCATTTTCTCCCCAGAAGCATTCTTACAGTGTTTACAGGACTATCAAGTGCAGGGAATATCAGGCAGCTTCAACACAGCATGAATGCGGCCTGCAAAATGGGAAAGCAAGGCTAGTTCCAGCAGGCCCCCATTTCCATGGGCACACTCAGCATACCCCACTGTGGTTTCTAACAAGTCCAAAGAGACACAGGTTACCCTGTGTTTCCTTCCCTGAATCAGCTTCTCGAAGTAGGGTGTTCTGCATCAAGCGAACTGCCTCAACCAAGGAACGCCGTAGCTGCTCCTCTGGGCCTAGGCTATTCGAAAGCCTGCAGTGCCACAGGAAGAACAGGACTTAAACTGCAGTCAGAACGCAAGCCGACTTCCTCTAGGAGGCATGGTGACTTCAGGCAGGAGGTCCTGGATGGAATGCGAAGCCGAGGGTTACTCTGAGTGCAGCTCAGACTAGGGCAACGCCTAAGACTTCTACGCCATGTGGGACGTGCCAGAACGGTGTTCGTGAACGTGCGCGAGTGCTGAGGAAATTAAGACGCTCCAAAAGTGAGTGCAGTGCGTTTCCCTACGCTCGGCATGCACAGAGGGGCTCTACAGGGCTACGGGACTGGATGTTGCTTAGCAGACCCAGGTGCGCCTGGGGCTACTCAGTGTTCCTGCCGGCAACAGGGTGCCCACGCTAGCTTCCTAGGTGTCCACGTTAAAGGTACGCAGAGCACAGGCCACCGGCTCATGGAAACTGCTGCACGCCTCCGCTTCTGCACGGCAAATCAGGGCCTTACTTCCAGGCATGTGTTTCTGCTGGGTGTGCCGTCAGTGACACCGCATGGCAAGATGCTGACTTTCTCCTCGAGCAGAGTGACTGCAGGTACGAGGGCCTCGAAACAGTCAAAGCAGAGTATTATCACAGGGCAGCTCACACAAGTGCCATGACAAAGTTTTCCTGGGCACTTCGGACTCACCAGCAATGTTGTCCTGAGGCCGGTCGAGGTCTCTGGAAATGTAGCTCTCCTCAAGGAACGTACAGTGTGTTGCCCGTCTCTAGGCACGCACAGACGGCCTCCGAGGGATCAACAAATGGGACTGGAAGATTCGCAGCCGGCCCACAGGGCTCTGGAGGTACTCAGTGAACTTGGAGGGGAAATGATGCATACACGAGAGGCCTAGGAGTCCTCAGAAGTTTTCTTCCTTTATAATAAAGCATATAAGCGACTAAGAACTCATGGAAAGAGCTGCATGCCTCCGTATCTACATGGGTACTAAGGGCCTAAACTGGAGGCAAGTTCACACGTTGAGTTTCCTTTTAGCGCTAGAGCTTGTCAGGGTGACCACACCGCAGGCGCAGAAGCACCTGGTTTAGATAGCAAATTCATTTTCTCCCCAGAAACATTCTTACAGGGTTTACAGGCCTGTCAAGAGCAGGGGATGTCAGGCAGCTTCAAGGCAGCATGAATGCAGCCTTCAAAATGGGAAAGCAAGGCTAGTTCCAGCAGGCCCCCGTTTCCATGGGCACACTCAGCATACCCCACTGTGGTTTCTAACAAGTCCAAAGAGACACAGGTTACCCTGTGTGTCTTTCCCTGAATCAGCTTCTCGAAGTAGAGTGTTCTGCATCAAGCGAACTGCCTCAACCAAGGAACGCCGTAGCTGCTCCTCTGGGCCTGTGGCTATTCAAAAGCCTGCAGGGCCGCAGGAAGAAAAGGACTTAAACTGCAGTCAGAACGCAAGCCGACTTCCTCTAGGAGGCACGGTGATTTCAAGCAGGAGGTCCTGGATGGAATGCGAAGCCGAGGGTTACTCTGAGTGCTGCTCAGACTAAGGCAATGCCTATTACTTCTACGCCATGTGGGACGTGTCAGAACGGAGTTCGTAAACGTGCGCGAGTGCTGAGGAAATTAAGAGGCCTCAAAAGAGAATGCAGTGCGTTTCCCTACGCTCGGCAAGCACAGAGGGGCTGTACAGGGCTACGGTACTGGATGTTGCTTAGCAGACCCAGGTGCGCCTGGGGGTACTCAGTGTTCCTGCCGGCAACTGGGTGCCCACGCTAGCCTCCTAGGTGTCCACAAAACTGTGCTGCCGTTAAAGGTACGCAGAGCACAGGCCACCGGCTCATGGAAACTGCTGCACGCCTCCGCTTCTGCACGGCAAATCAGGGCCTTACTTCCAGGCATGTGTTTCTGCTGGGTGTGGCGTCAGCGACACCGCATGGCAAGATGCTGACTTTCTCCTCGAGCAGAGTGACTGCAGGTACGAGGGCCTCGAAGCATTCAAAACAGCCTCGAAGCATTCAAAACAGAGTGTTATCACATGGCAGCTCACACCAGGGCCATGACAAAGTCTTCCTGGGCACTTCGGACTCAGCAGCAATGTTGTCCTGAGGCCGGTCGAGGTCTCTGGAAATGTAGCTCTCATCAAGGAACGTACGGTGTGTTGCCCGTCTCTAGGCACGCACAGACGGCCTCCGAGGGATCAACAAATGGGACTGGAAGTTTCGCAGCAGGCCCACAGGGCTCTGGAGGTACTCAGTGAACTTGGAGGGGAAATGATGCATACCCGAGAGGACTAGGAGTCCTCAGAAGTGTACTTCCTTTAAAATAAAGCATATAAGCGACTAAGAACTCATGGAAAGAGCTGTAGGCCTCCGTATCTACATGGCTACTAAGGGCTTCAACTGGAGGCAAGTTCACACGTTGAGTTTCCTTTCAGTGCTAGAGCTTGTCAGGCTGACCACACCGCAGTCACGGAAGCACCTGGTTTAGACAGCAAATTCATTTTCTCCCCAGAAGCATTCTTACAGTGTTTACAGGACTATCAAGTGCAGGGAATATCAGGCAGCTTCAACGCAGCATGAATGCGGCCTTCAAAATGGGAAAGCAAGGCTAGTTCCAGCAGGCCCCCGTTTCCATGGGCACACTCAGCATACCCCACTGTGGTTTCTAACAAGTCCAAAGAGACACAGGTTACCCTGTGTTTCCTTCCCTGAATCAGCTTCTCGAAGTAGAGTGTTCTGCATCAAGCGAACTGCCTCAACCAAGGAACGCCGTAGCTGCTCCTCTGGGCCTAGGCTATTCGAAAGCCTGCAGTGCCACAGGAAGAACAGGACTTAAACTGCAGTCAGAACGCAAGCCGACTTCCTCTAGGAGGCATGGTGACTTCAGGCAGGAGGTCCTGGATGGAATGCGAAGCCGAGGGTTACTCTGAGTGCAGCTCAGACTAGGGCAACGCCTAAGACTTCTACGCCATGTGGGACGTGCCAGAACGGTGTTCGTGAACGTGCGCGAGTGCTGAGGAAATTAAGACGCTCCAAAAGTGAGTGCAGTGCGTTTCCCTACGCTCGGCATGCACAGAGGGGCTCTAAAGGGCTACGGGACTGGATGTTGCTTAGCAGACCCAGGTGCGCCTGGGGCTACTCAGTGTTCCTGCCGGCAACAGGGTGCCCACGCTAGCTTCCTAGGTGTCCACGTTAAAGGTATGCAGAGCACAGGCCACCGGCACATGGAAACTGCTGCACGCCTCCGCTTCTGCACGGCAAATCAGGGCCTCACTTCCAGGCATGTGTTTCTGCTGGGTGTGCCGTCAGCGACACCGCATGGCAAGATGCTGACTTTCTCCTCGAGCAGAGTGACTGCAGGTACGAGGGCCTCGAAACAGTCAAAGCAGAGTATTATCACAGGGCAGCTCACACAAGTGCCATGACAAAGTTTTCCTGGGCACTTCGGACTCACCAGCAATGTTGTCCTGAGGCCGGTCGAGGTCTCTGGAAATGTAGCTCTCCTCAAGGAACGTAGAGTGTGTTGCCCGTCTCTAGGCACGCACAGACGGCCTCCGAGGGATCAACAAATGGGACTGGAAGATTCGCAGCCGGCCCACAGGGCTCTGGAGGTACTCAGTGAACTTGGAGGGGAAATGATGCATACACGAGAGGCCTAGGAGTCCTCAGAAGTTTTCTTCCTTTATAATAAAGCATATAAGCGACTAAGAACTCATGGAAAGAGCTGCATGCCTCCGTATCTACATGGGTACTAAGGGCCTAAACTGGAGGCAAGTTCACACGTTGAGTTTCCTTTTAGCGCTAGAGCTTGTCAGCGTGACCACACCGCAGGCGCAGAAGCACCTGGTTTAGATAGCAAATTCATTTTCTCCCCAGAAACATTCTTACAGGGTTTACAGGCCTGTCAAGAGCAGGGGATGTCAGGCAGCTTCAAGGCAGCATGAATGCAGCCTTCAAAATGGGAAAGCAAGGCTAGTTCCAGCAGGCCCCCGTTTCCATGGGCACACTCAGCATACCCCACTGTGGTTTCTAACAAGTCCAAAGAGACACAGGTTACCCTGTGTGTCTTTCCCTGAATCAGCTTCTCGAAGTAGAGTGTTCTGCATCAAGCGAACTGCCTCAACCAAGGAACGCCGTAGCTGCTCCTCTGGGCCTGTGGCTATTCAAAAGCCTGCAGGGCCGCAGGAAGAAAAGGACTTAAACTGCAGTCAGAACGCAAGCCGACTTCCTCTAGGAGGCACGGTGATTTCAAGCAGGAGGTCCTGGATGGAATGCGAAGCCGAGGGTTACTCTGAGTGCTGCTCAGACTAAGGCAACGCCTAAGACTTCTACGCCATGTGGGACGTGCCAGAACGGAGTTCGTAAACGTGCGCGAGTGCTGAGGAAATTAAGACGCCTCAAAAGAGAGTGCAGTGCGTTTCCCTACGCTCGGCAAGCACAGAGGGGCTGTACAGGGCTACGGTACTGGATGTTGCTTAGCAGACCCAGGTGCGCCTGGGGGTACTCAGTGTTCCTGCCGGCAACTGGGTGCCCACGCTAGCCTCCTAGGTGTCCAGAAAACTGTGCTGCCGTTAAAGGTACGCAGAGCACAGGCCACCGGCTCATGGAAACTGCTGCACGCCTCCGCTTCTGCACGGCAAATCAGGGCCTTACTTCCAGGCATGTGTTTCTGCTGGGTGTGGCGTCAGCGACACCGCATGGCAAGATGCTGACTTTCTCCTCGAGCAGAGTGACTCCAGGTACGAGGGCCTCGAAGCATTCAAAACAGCCTCGAAGCATTCAAAACAGAGTGTTATCACATGGCAGCTCACACCAGGGCCATGACAAAGTCTTCCTGGGCACTTCGGACTCAGCAGCAATGTTGTCCTGAGGCCGGTCGAGGTCTCTGGAAACGTAGCTCTCATCAAGGAACGTATGGTGTGTTGCCCGTCTCTAGGCACGCACAGACGGCCTCCGAGGGATCAACAAATGGGACTGGAAGTTTCGCAGCAGGCCCACAGGGCTCTGGAGGTACTCAGTGAACTTGGAGGGGAAATGATGCATACCCGAGAGGACTAGGAGTCCTCAGAAGTGTACTTCCTTTAAAATAAAGCATATAAGCGACTAAGAACTCATGGAAAGAGCTGTAGGCCTCCGTATCTACATGGCTACTAAGGGCTTCAACTGGAGGCAAGTTCACACGTTGAGTTTCCTTTCAGTGCTAGAGCTTGTCAGGCTGACCACACCGCAGTCACGGAAGCACCTGGTTTAGACAGCAAATTCATTTTCTCCCCAGAAGCATTCTTACAGTGTTTACAGGACTATCAAGTGCAGGGAATATCAGGCAGCTTCAACGCAGCATGAATGCGGCCTTCAAAATGGGAAAGCAAGGCTAGTTCCAGCAGGCCCCCGTTTCCATGGGCACACTCAGCATACCCCACTGTGGTTTCTAACAAGTCCAAAGAGACACAGGTTACCCTGTGTTTCCTTCCCTGAATCAGCTTCTCGAAGTAGGGTGTTCTGCATCAAGCGAACTGCCTCAACCAAGGAACGCCGTAGCTGCTCCTCTGGGCCTAGGCTATTCGAAAGCCTGCAGTGCCACAGGAAGAACAGGACTTAAACTGCAGTCAGAACGCAAGCCGACTTCCTCTAGGAGGCATGGTGACTTCAGGCAGGAGGTCCTGGATGGAATGCGAAGCCGAGGGTTACTCTGAGTGCAGCTCAGACTAGGGCAACGCCTAAGACTTCTACCCCATGTGGGACGTGCCAGAACGTAGTTCGTGAACGTGCGCGAGTGCTGAGGAAATTAAGACGCTCCAAAAGTGAGTGCAGTGCGTTTCCCTACGCTCGGCATGCACAGAGGGGCTCTAAAGGGCTACGGGACTGGATGTTGCTTAGCAGACCCAGGTGCGCCTGGGGCTACTCAGTGTTCCTGCCGGCAACAGGGTGCCCACGCTAGCCTCCTAGGTGTCCACGTTAAAGGTACGCAGAGCACAGGCCACCGGCTCATGGAAACTGCTGCACGCCTCCGCTTCTGCACGGCAAATCAGGGCCTCACTTCCAGGCATGTGTTTCTGCTGGGTGTGCCGTCAGCGACACCGCATGGCAAGATGCTGACTTTCTCCTCGAACAGAGTGACTGCAGGTACGAGGGCCTCGAAACAGTCAAAGCAGAGTATTATCACAGGGCAGCTCACACAAGTGCCATGACAAAGTTTTCCTGGGCACTTCGGACTCACCAGCAATGTTGTCCTGAGGCTGGTCGAGGTCTCTGGAAATGTAGCTCTCCTCAAGGAACGTAGAGTGTGTTGCCCGTCTCTAGGCACGCACAGACGGCCTCCGAGGGATCAACAAATGGGACTGGAAGATTCGCAGCCGGCCCACAGGGCTCTGGAGGTACTCAGTGAACTTGGAGGGGAAATGATGCATACACGAGAGGCCTAGGAGTCCTCAGAAGTTTTCTTCCTTTATAATAAAGCATATAAGCGACTAAGAACTCATGGAAAGAGCTGCATGCCTCCGTATCTACATGGGTACTAAGGGCCTAAACTGGAGGCAAGTTCACACGTTGAGTTTCCTTTTAGCGCTAGAGCTTGTCAGGGTGACCACACCGCAGGCGCAGAAGCACCTGGTTTAGATAGCAAATTCATTTTCTCCCCAGAAACATTCTTACAGGGTTTACAGGCCTGTCAAGAGCAGGGGATGTCAGGCAGCTTCAAGGCAGCATGAATGCAGCCTTCAAAATGGGAAAGCAAGGCTAGTTCCAGCAGGCCCCCGTTTCCATGGGCACACTCAGCATACCCCACTGTGGTTTCTAACAAGTCCAAAGAGACACAGGTTACCCTGTGTGTCTTTCCCTGAATCAGCTTCTCGAAGTAGAGTGTTCTGCATCAAGCGAACTGCCTCAACCAAGGAACGCCGTAGCTGCTCCTCTGGGCCTGTGGCTATTCAAAAGCCTGCAGGGCCGCAGGAAGAAAAGGACTTAAACTGCAGTCAGAACGCAAGCCGACTTCCTCTAGGAGGCACGGTGATTTCAAGCAGGAGGTCCTGGATGGAATGCGAAGCCGAGGGTTACTCTGAGTGCTGCTCAGACTAAGGCAATGCCTAAGACTTCTACGCCATGTGGGACGTGTCACAACGGAGTTCGTAAACGTGCGCGAGTGCTGAGGAAATTAAGACGCCTCAAAAGAGAGTGCAGTGCGTTTCCCTACGCTCGGCAAGCACAGAGGGGCTGTACAGGGCTACGGTACTGGATGTTGCTTAGCAGACCCAGGTGCGCCTGGGGGTACTCAGTGTTCCTGCCGGCAACTGGGTGCCCACGCTAGCCTCCTAGGTGTCCAGAAAACTGTGCTGCCGTTAAAGGTACGCAGAGCACAGGCCACCGGCTCATGGAAACTGCTGCACGCCTCCGCTTCTGCACGGCAAATCAGGGCCTTACTTCCAGGCATGTGTTTCTGCTGGGTGTGGCGTCAGCGACACCGCATGGCAAGATGCTGACTTTCTCCTCGAGCAGAGTGACTGCAGGTACGAGGGCCTCGAAACAGTCAAAGCAGAGTATTATCACAGGGCAGCTCACACAAGTGCCATGACAAAGTTTTCCTGGGCACTTCGGACTCACCAGCAATGTTGTCCTGAGGCCGGTCGAGGTCTCTGGAAATGTAGCTCTCCTCAAGGAACGTACAGTGTGTTGCCCGTCTCTAGGCACGCACAGACGGCCTCCGAGGGATCAACAAATGGGACTGGAAGATTCGCAGCCGGCCCACAGGGCTCTGGAGGTACTCAGTGAACTTGGAGGGGAAATGATGCATACACGAGAGGCCTAGGAGTCCTCAGAAGTTTTCTTCCTTTATAATAAAGCATATAAGCGACTAAGAACTCATGGAAAGAGCTGCATGCCTCCGTATCTACATGGGTACTAAGGGCCTAATCTGGAGGCAAGTTCACACGTTGAGTTTCCTTTTAGCGCTAGAGCTTGTCAGGGTGACCACACCGCAGGCGCAGAAGCACCTGGTTTAGATAGCAAATTCATTTTCTCCCCAGAAACATTCTTACAGGGTTTACAGGCCTGTCAAGAGCAGGGGATGTCAGGCAGCTTCAAGGCAGCATGAATGCAGCCTTCAAAATGGGAAAGCAAGGCTAGTTCCAGCAGGCCCCCGTTTCCATGGGCACACTCAGCATACCCCACTGTGGTTTCTAACAAGTCCAAAGAGACACAGGTTACCCTGTGTGTCTTTCCCTGAATCAGCTTCTCGAAGTAGAGTGTTCTGCATCAAGCGAACTGCCTCAACCAAGGAACGCCGTAGCTGCTCCTCTGGGCCTGTGGCTATTCAAAAGCCTGCAGGGCCGCAGGAAGAAAAGGACTTAAACTGCAGTCAGAACGCAAGCCGACTTCCTCTAGGAGGCACGGTGATTTCAAGCAGGAGGTCCTGGATGGAATGCGAAGCCGAGGGTTACTCTGAGTGCTGCTCAGACTAAGGCAATGCCTAAGACTTCTACGCCATGTGGGACGTGCCAGAACGGAGTTCGTAAACGTGCGCGAGTGCTGAGGAAATTAAGACGCCTCAAAAGAGAGTGCAGTGCGTTTCCCTACGCTCGGCAAGCACAGAGGGGCTGTACAGGGCTACGGTACTGGATGTTGCTTAGCAGACCCAGGTGCGCCTGGGGGTACTCAGTGTTCCTGCCGGCAACTGGGTGCCCACGCTAGCCTCCTAGGTGTCCAGAAAACTGTGCTGCCGTTAAAGGTACGCAGAGCACAGGCCACCGGCTCATGGAAACTGCTGCACGCCTCCGCTTCTGCACGGCAAATCAGGGCCTTACTTCCAGGCATGTGTTTCTGCTGGGTGTGGCGTCAGCGACACCGCATGGCAAGATGCTGACGTTCTCCTCGAGCAGAGTGACTCCAGGTACGAGTGCCTCGAAGCATTCAAAACAGCCTCGAAGCATTCAAAACAGAGTGTTATCACATGGCAGCTCACACCAGGGCCATGACAAAGTCTTCCTGGGCACTTCGGACTCAGCAGCAATGTTGTCCTGAGGCCGGTCGAGGTCTCTGGAAACGTAGCTCTCATCAAGGAACGTACGGTGTGTTGCCCGTCTCTAGGCACGCACAGACGGCCTCCGAGGGATCAACAAATGGGACTGGAAGTTTCGCAGCAGGCCCACAGGGCTCTGGAGGTACTCAGTGAACTTGGAGGGGAAATGATGCATACCCGAGAGGACTAGGAGTCCTCAGAAGTGTACTTCCTTTAAAATAAAGCATATAAGCGACTAAGAACTCATGGAAAGAGCTGTAGGCCTCCGTATCTACATGGCTACTAAGGGCTTCAACTGGAGGCAAGTTCACACGTTGAGTTTCCTTTCAGTGCTAGAGCTTGTCAGGCTGACCACACCGCAGTCACGGAAGCACCTGGTTTAGACAGCAAATTCATTTTCTCCCCAGAAGCATTCTTACAGTGTTTACAGGACTATCAAGTGCAGGGAATATCAGGCAGCTTCAACGCAGCATGAATGCGGCCTTCAAAATGGGAAAGCAAGGCTAGTTCCAGCAGGCCCCCGTTTCCATGGGCACACTCAGCATACCCCACTGTGGTTTCTAACAAGTCCAAAGAGACACAGGTTACCCTGTGTTTCCTTCCCTGAATCAGCTTCTCGAAGTAGGGTGTTCTGCATCAAGCGAACTGCCTCAACTAAGGAACGCCGTAGCTGCTCCTCTGGGCCTAGGCTATTCGAAAGCCTGCAGTGCCACAGGAAGAACAGGACTTAAACTGCAGTCAGAACGCAAGCCGACTTCCTCTAGGAGGCATGGTGACTTCAGGCAGGAGGTCCTGGATGGAATGCGAAGCCGAGGGTTACTCTGAGTGCAGCTCAGACTAGGGCAACGCCTAAGACTTCTACGCCATGTGGGACGTGCCAGAACGGTGTTCGTGAACGTGCGCGAGTGCTGAGGAAATTAAGACGCTCCAAAAGTGAGTGCAGTGCGTTTCCCTACGCTCGGCATGCACAGAGGGGCTCTAAAGGGCTACGGGACTGGATGTTGCTTAGCAGACCCAGGTGCGCCTGGGGCTACTCAGTGTTCCTGCCGGCAACAGGGTGCCCACGCTAGCTTCCTAGGTGTCCACGTTAAAGGTACGCAGAGCACAGGCCACCGGCTCATGGAAACTGCTGCACGCCTCCGCTTCTGCACGGCAAATCAGGGCCTTACTTCCAGGCATGTGTTTCTGCTGGGTGTGCCGTCAGCGACACCGCATGGCAAGATGCTGACTTTCTCCTCGAGCAGAGTGACTGCAGGTACGAGGGCCTCGAAACAGTCAAAGCAGAGTATTATCACAGGGCAGCTCACACAAGTGCCATGACAAAGTTTTCCTGGGCACTTCGGACTCACCAGCAATGTTGTCCTGAGGCCGGTCGAGGTCTCTGGAAATGTAGCTCTCCTCAAGGAACGTACAGTGTGTTGCCCGTCTCTAGGCACGCACAGACGGCCTCCGAGGGATCAACAAATGGGACTGGAAGATTCGCAGCCGGCCCACAGGGCTCTGGAGGTACTCAGTGAACTTGGAGGGGAAATGATGCATACACGAGAGGCCTAGGAGTCCTCAGAAGTTTTCTTCCTTTATAATAAAGCATATAAGCGACTAAGAACTCATGGAAAGAGCTGCATGCCTCCGTATCTACATGGGTACTAAGGGCCTAAACTGGAGGCAAGTTCACACGTTGAGTTTCCTTTTAGCGCTAGAGCTTGTCAGGGTGACCACACCGCAGGCGCAGAAGCACCTGGTTTAGATAGCAAATTCATTTTCTCCCCAGAAACATTCTTACAGGGTTTACAGGCCTGTCAAGAGCAGGGGATGTCAGGCAGCTTCAAGGCAGCATGAATGCAGCCTTCAAAATGGGAAAGCAAGGCTAGTTCCAGCAGGCCCCCGTTTCCATGGGCACACTCAGCATACCCCACTGTGGTTTCTAACAAGTCCAAAGAGACACAGGTTACCCTGTGTGTCTTTCCCTGAATCAGCTTCTCGAAGTAGAGTGTTCTGCATCAAGCGAACTGCCTCAACCAAGGAACGCCGTAGCTGCTCCTCTGGGCCTGAGGCTATTCAAAAGCCTGCAGGGCCGCAGGAAGAAAAGGACTTAAACTGCAGTCAGAACGCAAGCCGACTTCCTCTAGGAGGCACGGTGATTTCAAGCAGGAGGTCCTGGATGGAATGCGAAGCCGAGGGTTACTCTGAGTGCTGCTCAGACTAAGGCAATGCCTAAGACTTCTACGCCATGTGGGACGTGCCAGAACGGAGTTCGTAAACGTGCGCGAGTGCTGAGGAAATTAAGACGCTCCAAAAGTGAGTGCAGTGCGTTTCCCTACGCTCGGCAAGCACAGAGGGGCTGTACAGGGCTACGGTACTGGATGTTGCTTAGCAGACCCAGGTGCGCCTGGGGGTACTCAGTGTTCCTGCCGGCAACTGGGTGCCCACGCTAGCCTCCTAGGTGTCCAGAAAACTGTGCTGCCGTTAAAGGTACGCAGAGCACAGGCCACCGGCTCATGGAAACTGCTGCACGCCTCCGCTTCTGCACGGCAAATCAGGGCCTTACTTCCAGGCATGTGTTTCTGCTGGGTGTGGCGTCAGCGACACCGCATGGCAAGATGCTGACTTTCTCCTCGAGCAGAGTGACTGCAGGTACGAGGGCCTCGAAACAGTCAAAGCAGAGTATTATCACAGGGCAGCTCACACAAGTGCCATGACAAAGTTTTCCTGGGCACTTCGGACTCACCAGCAATGTTGTCCTGAGGCCGGTCGAGGTCTCTGGAAATGTAGCTCTCCTCAAGGAACGTAGAGTGTGTTGCCCGTCTCTAGGCACGCACAGACGGCCTCCGAGGGATCAACAAATGGGACTGGAAGATTCGCAGCCGGCCCACAGGGCTCTGGAGGTACTCAGTGAACTTGGAGGGGAAATGATGCATACACGAGAGGCCTAGGAGTCCTCAGAAGTTTTCTTCCTTTATAATAAAGCATATAAGCGACTAAGAACTCATGGAAAGAGCTGCATGCCTCCGTATCTACATGGGTACTAAGGGCCTAAACTGGAGGCAAGTTCACACGTTGAGTTTCCTTTTAGCGCTAGAGCT
Source organism: Delphinus delphis (assembly GCF_949987515.2). Lineage (NCBI taxonomy): Eukaryota > Metazoa > Chordata > Mammalia > Artiodactyla > Delphinidae > Delphinus > Delphinus delphis. Next base: position 13,489 of record NW_027193087.1, read on the forward strand.
TGTCAGGGTGACCACACCGCAGGCGCAGAAGCACCTGGTTTAGATAGCAAATTCATTTTCTCCCCAGAAACATTCTTACAGGGTTTACAGGCCTGTCAAGAGCAGGGGATGTCAGGCAGCTTCAAGGCAGCATGAATGCAGCCTTCAAAATGGGAAAGCAAGGCTAGTTCCAGCAGGCCCCCGTTTCCATGGGCACACTCAGCATACCCCACTGTGGTTTCTAACAAGTCCAAAGAGACACAGGTTACCCTGTGTGTCTTTCCCTGAATCAGCTTCTCGAAGTAGAGTGTTCTGCATCAAGCGAACTGCCTCAACCAAGGAACGCCGTAGCTGCTCCTCTGGGCCTGAGGCTATTCAAAAGCCTGCAGGGCCGCAGGAAGAAAAGGACTTAAACTGCAGTCAGAACGCAAGCCGACTTCCTCTAGGAGGCACGATGATTTCAAGCAGGAGGTCCTGGATGGAATGCGAAGCCGAGGGTTACTCTGAGTGCTGCTCAGACTAAGGCAATGCCTAAGACTTCTACGCCATGTGGGACGTGCCAGAACGGAGTTCGTAAACGTGCGCGAGTGCTGAGGAAATTAAGACGCTCCAAAAGTGAGTGCAGTGCGTTTCCCTACGCTCGGCAAGCACAGAGGGGCTGTACAGGGCTACGGTACTGGATGTTGCTTAGCAGACCCAGGTGCGCCTGGGGGTACTCAGTGTTCCTGCCGGCAACTGGGTGCCCACGCTAGCCTCCTAGGTGTCCAGAAGACTGTGCTGCCGTTAAAGGTACGCAGAGCACAGGCCACCGGCTCATGGAAACTGCTGCACGCCTCCGCTTCTGCACGGCAAATCAGGGCCTCACTTCCAGGCATGTGTTTCTGCTGGGTGTGGCGTCAGCGACACCGCATGGCAAGATGCTGACTTTCTCCTCGAGCAGAGTGACTGCAGGTACGAGGGCCTCGAAACAGTCAAAGCAGAGTATTATCACAGGGCAGCTCACACAAGTGCCATGACAAAGTTTTCCTGGGCACTTCGGACTCACCAGCAATGTTGTCCTGAGGCCGGTCGAGGTCTCTGGAAATGTAGCTCTCCTCAAGGAACGTACAGTGTGTTGCCCGTCTCTAGGCACGCACAGACGGCCTCCGAGGGATCAACAAATGGGACTGGAAGATTCGCAGCCGGCCCACAGGGCTCTGGAGGTACTCAGTGAACTTGGAGGGGAAATGATGCATACACGAGAGGCCTAGGAGTCCTCAGAAGTTTTCTTCCTTTATAATAAAGCATATAAGCGACTAAGAACTCATGGAAAGAGCTGCATGCCTCCGTATCTACATGGGTACTAAGGGCCTAAACTGGAGGCAAGTTCACACGTTGAGTTTCCTTTTAGCGCTAGAGCTTGTCAGGGTGACCACACCGCAGGCGCCGAAGCACCTGGTTTAGATAGCAAATTCATTTTCTCCCCAGAAACATTCTTACAGGGTTTACAGGCCTGTCAAGAGCAGGGGATGTCAGGCAGCTTCAAGGCAGCATGAATGCAGCCTTCAAAATGGGAAAGCAAGGCTAGTTCCAGCAGGCCCCCGTTTCCATGGGCACACTCAGCATACCCCACTGTGGTTTCTAACAAGTCCAAAGAGACACAGGTTACCCTGTGTGTCTTTCCCTGAATCAGCTTCTCGAAGTAGAGTGTTCTGCATCAAGCGAACTGCCTCAACCAAGGAACGCCGTAGCTGCTCCTCTGGGCCTGAGGCTATTCAAAAGCCTGCAGGGCCGCAGGAAGAAAAGGACTTAAACTGCAGTCAGAACGCAAGCCGACTTCCTCTAGGAGGCACGGTGATTTCAAGCAGGAGGTCCTGGATGGAATGCGAAGCCGAGGGTTACTCTGAGTGCTGCTCAGACTAAGGCAATGCCTAAGACTTCTACGCCATGTGGGACGTGCCAGAACGGAGTTCGTAAACGTGCGCGAGTGCTGAGGAAATTAAGACGCCTCAAAAGAGAGTGCAGTGCGTTTCCCTACGCTCGGCAAGCACAGAGGGGCTGTACAGGGCTACGGTACTGGATGTTGCTTAGCAGACCCAGGTGCGCCTGGGGGTACTCAGTGTTCCTGCCGGCAACTGGGTGCCCACGCTAGCCTCCTAGGTGTCCAGAAAACTGTGCTGCCGTTAAAGGTACGCAGAGCACAGGCCACCGGCTCATGGAAACTGCTGCACGCCTCCGCTTCTGCACGGCAAATCAGGGCCTTACTTCCAGGCATGTGTTTCTGCTGGGTGTGGCGTCAGCGACACCGCATGGCAAGATGCTGACTTTCTCCTCGAGCAGAGTGACTGCAGGTACGAGGGCCTCGAAACAGTCAAAGCAGAGTATTATCACAGGGCAGCTCACACAAGTGCCATGACAAAGTTTTCCTGGGCACTTCGGACTCACCAGCAATGTTGTCCTGAGGCCGGTCGAGGTCTCTGGAAATGTAGCTCTCCTCAAGGAACGTACAGTGTGTTGCCCGTCTCTAGGCACGCACAGACGGCCTCCGAGGGATCAACAAATGGGACTGGAAGATTCGCAGCCGGCCCACAGGGCTCTGGAGGTACTCAGTGAACTTGGAGGGGAAATGATGCATACACGAGAGGCCTAGGAGTCCTCAGAAGTTTTCTTCCTTTATAATAAAGCATATAAGCGACTAAGAACTCATGGAAAGAGCTGCATGCCTCCGTATCTACATGGGTACTAAGGGCCTAAACTGGAGGCAAGTTCACACGTTGAGTTTCCTTTTAGCGCTAGAGCTTGTCAGGGTGACCACACCGCAGGCGCAGAAGCACCTGGTTTAGATAGCAAATTCATTTTCTCCCCAGAAACATTCTTACAGGGTTTACAGGCCTGTCAAGAGCAGGGGATGTCAGGCAGCTTCAAGGCAGCATGAATGCAGCCTTCAAAATGGGAAAGCAAGGCTAGTTCCAGCAGGCCCCCGTTTCCATGGGCACACTCAGCATACCCCACTGTGGTTTCTAACAAGTCCAAAGAGACACAGGTTACCCTGTGTGTCTTTCCCTGAATCAGCTTCTCGAAGTAGAGTGTTCTGCATCAAGCGAACTGCCTCAACCAAGGAACGCCGTAGCTGCTCCTCTGGGCCTGAGGCTATTCAAAAGCCTGCAGGGCCGCAGGAAGAAAAGGACTTAAACTGCAGTCAGAACGCAAGCCGACTTCCTCTAGGAGGCACGATGATTTCAAGCAGGAGGTCCTGGATGGAATGCGAAGCCGAGGGTTACTCTGAGTGCTGCTCAGACTAAGGCAATGCCTAAGACTTCTACGCCATGTGGGACGTGCCAGAACGGAGTTCGTAAACGTGCGCAAGTGCTGAGGAAATTAAGACGCTCCAAAAGTGAGTGCAGTGCGTTTCCCTATGCTCGGCAAGCACAGAGGGGCTGTACAGGGCTACGGTACTGGATGTTGCTTAGCAGACCCAGGTGCGCCTCGGGGTACTCAGTGTTCCTGCCGGCAACTGGGTGCCCACGCTAGCCTCCTAGGTGTTCAGAAGACTGTGCTGCCGTTAAAGGTACGCAGAGCACAGGCCACCGGCTCATGGAAACTGCTGCACGCCTCCGCTTCTGCACGGCAAATCAGGGCCTCACTTCCAGGCATGTGTTTCTGCTGGGTGTGCCGTCAGCGACACCGCATGGCAAGATGCTGACTTTCTCCTCGAGCAGAGTGACTGCAGGTACGAGGGCCTCGAAACAGTCAAAGCAGAGTATTATCACAGGGCAGCTCACACAAGTGCCATGACAAAGTTTTCCTGGGCACTTCGGACTCACCAGCAATGTTGTCCTGAGGCCGGTCGAGGTCTCTGGAAATGTAGCTCTCCTCAAGGAACGTACAGTGTGTTGCCCGTCTCTAGGCACGCACAGACGGCCTCCGAGGGATCAACAAATGGGACTGGAAGATTCGCAGCCGGCCCACAGGGCTCTGGAGGTACTCAGTGAACTTGGAGGGGAAATGATGCATACACGAGAGGCCTAGGAGTCCTCAGAAGTTTTCTTCCTTTATAATAAAGCATATAAGCGACTAAGAACTCATGGAAAGAGCTGCATGCCTCCGTATCTACATGGGTACTAAGGGCCTAAACTGGAGGCAAGTTCACACGTTGAGTTTCCTTTTAGCGCTAGAGCTTGTCAGGGTGACCACACCGCAGGCGCAGAAGCACCTGGTTTAGATAGCAAATTCATTTTCTCCCCAGAAACATTCTTACAGGGTTTCCAGGCCTGTCAAGAGCAGGGGATGTCAGGCAGCTTCAAGGCAGCATGAATGCAGCCTTCAAAATGGGAAAGCAAGGCTAGTTCCAGCAGGCCCCCGTTTCCATGGGCACACTCAGCATACCCCACTGTGGTTTCTAACAAGTCCAAAGAGACACAGGTTACCCTGTGTGTCTTTCCCTGAATCAGCTTCTCGAAGTAGAGTGTTCTGCATCAAGCGAACTGCCTCAACCAAGGAACGCCGTAGCTGCTCCTCTGGGCCTGAGGCTATTCAAAAGCCTGCAGGGCCGCAGGAAGAAAAGGACTTAAACTGCAGTCAGAACGCAAGCCGACTTCCTCTAGGAGGCACGGTGATTTCAAGCAGGAGGTCCTGGATGGAATGCGAAGCCGAGGGTTACTCTGAGTGCTGCTCAGACTAAGGCAATGCCTAAGACTTCTACGCCATGTGGGACGTGCCAGAACGGAGTTCGTAAACGTGCGCGAGTGCTGAGGAAATTAAGACGCTCCAAAAGTGAGTGCAGTGCGTTTCCCTACGCTCGGCAAGCACAGAGGGGCTGTACAGGGCTACGGTACTGGATGTTGCTTAGCAGACCCAGGTGCGCCTGGGGGTACTCAGTGTTCCTGCCGGCAACTGGGTGCCCACGCTAGCCTCCTAGGTGTCCAGAAAACTGTGCTGCCGTTAAAGGTACGCAGAGCACAGGCCACCGGCTCATTGAAACTGCTGCACGCCTCCGCTTCTGCACGGCAAATCAGGGCCTCACTTCCAGGCATGTGTTTCTGCTGGGTGTGCCGTCAGCGACACCGCATGGCAAGATGCTGACTTTCTCCTCGAGCAGAGTGACTGCAGGTACGAGGGCCTCGAAACAGTCAAAGCAGAGTATTATCACAGGGCAGCTCACACAAGTGCCATGACAAAGTTTTCCTGGGCACTTCGGACTCACCAGCAATGTTGTCCTGAGGCCGGTCGAGGTCTCTGGAAATGTAGCTCTCCTCAAGGAACGTAGAGTGTGTTGCCCGTCTCTAGGCACGCACAGACGGCCTCCGAGGGATCAACAAATGGGACTGGAAGATTCGCAGCCGGCCCACAGGGCTCTGGAGGTACTCAGTGAACTTGGAGGGGAAATGATGCATACACGAGAGGCCTAGGAGTCCTCAGAAGTTTTCTTCCTTTATAATAAAGCATATAAGCGACTAAGAACTCATGGAAAGAGCTGCATGCCTCCATATCTACATGGGTACTAAGGGCCTAAACTGGAGGCAAGTTCACACGTTGAGTTTCCTTTTAGCGCTAGAGCTTGTCAGGGTGACCACACCGCAGGCGCAGAAGCACCTGGTTTAGATAGCAAATTCATTTTCTCCCCAGAAACATTCTTACAGGGTTTCCAGGCCTGTCAAGAGCAGGGGATGTCAGGCAGCTTCAAGGCAGCATGAATGCAGCCTTCAAAATGGGAAAGCAAGGCTAGTTCCAGCAGGCCCCCGTTTCCATGGGCACACTCAGCATACCCCACTGTGGTTTCTAACAAGTCCAAAGAGACACAGGTTACCCTGTGTGTCTTTCCCTGAATCAGCTTCTCGAAGTAGAGTGTTCTGCATCAAGCGAACTGCCTCAACCAAGGAACGCCGTAGCTGCTCCTCTGGGCCTGAGGCTATTCAAAAGCCTGCAGGGCCGCAGGAAGAAAAGGACTTAAACTGCAGTCAGAACGCAAGCCGACTTCCTCTAGGAGGCACGGTGATTTCAAGCAGGAGGTCCTGGATGGAATGCGAAGCCGAGGGTTACTCTGAGTGCTGCTCAGACTAAGGCAATGCCTAAGACTTCTACGCCATGTGGGACGTGCCAGAACGGAGTTCGTAAACGTGCGCGAGTGCTGAGGAAATTAAGACGCTCCAAAAGTGAGTGCAGTGCATTTCCCTACGCTCGGCAAGCACAGAGGGGCTGTACAGGGCTACGGTACTGGATGTTGCTTAGCAGACCCAGGTGCGCCTGGGGGTACTCAGTGTTCCTGCCGGCAACTGGGTGCCCACGCTAGCCTCCTAGGTGTCCACAAAACTGTGCTGCCGTTAAAGGTACGCAGAGCACAGGCCACCGGCTCATGGAAACTGCTGAACGCCTCCGCTTCTGCAAGGCAAATCAGGGCCTCACTTCCAGGCATGTGTTTCTGCTGGGTGTGCCGTCAGCGACACCGCATGGCAAGATGCTGACTTTCTCCTCGAGCAGAGTGACTGCAGGTACGAGGGCCTCGAAACAGTCAAAGCAGAGTATTATCACAGGGCAGCTCACACAAGTGCCATGACAAAGTTTTCCTGGGCACTTCGGACTCACCAGCAATGTTGTCCTGAGGCCGGTCGAGGTCTCTGGAAATGTAGCTCTCCTCAAGGAACGTAGAGTGTGTTGCCCGTCTCTAGGCACGCACAGACGGCCTCCGAGGGATCAACAAATGGGACTGGAAGATTCGCAGCCGGCCCACAGGGCTCTGGAGGTACTCAGTGAACTTGGAGGGGAAATGATGCATACACGAGAGGCCTAGGAGTCCTCAGAAGTTTTCTTCCTTTATAATAAAGCATATAAGCGACTAAGAACTCATGGAAAGAGCTGCAGGCCTCCGTATCTACATGGGTACTAAGGGCCTAAACTGGAGGCAAGTTCACACGTTGAGTTTCCTTTTAGCGCTAGAGCTTGTCAGGGTGACCACACCGCAGGCGCAGAAGCACCTGGTTTAGATAGCAAATTCATTTTCTCCCCAGAAACATTCTTACAGGGTTTACAGGCCTGTCAAGAGCAGGGGATGTCAGGCAGCTTCAAGGCAGCATGAATGCAGCCTTCAAAATGGGAAAGCAAGGCTAGTTCCAGCAGGCCCCCGTTTCCATGGGCACACTCAGCATACCCCACTGTGGTTTCTAACAAGTCCAAAGAGACACAGGTTACCCTGTGTGTCTTTCCCTGAATCAGCTTCTCGAAGTAGAGTGTTCTGCATCAAGCGAACTGCCTCAACCAAGGAACGCCGTAGCTGCTCCTCTGGGCCTGAGGCTATTCAAAAGCCTGCAGGGCCGCAGGAAGAAAAGGACTTAAACTGCAGTCAGAACGCAAGCCGACTTCCTCTAGGAGGCACGGTGATTTCAAGCAGGAGGTCCTGGATGGAATGCGAAGCCGAGGGTTACTCTGAGTGCTGCTCAGACTAAGGCAATGCCTAAGACTTCTACGCCATGTGGGACGTGCCAGAACGGAGTTCGTAAACGTGCGCGAGTGCTGAGGAAATTAAGACGCTCCAAAAGTGAGTGCAGTGCGTTTCCCTACGCTCGGCAAGCACAGAGGGGCTGTACAGGGCTACGGTACTGGATGTTGCTTAGCAGACCCAGGTGCGCCTGGGGGTACTCAGTGTTCCTGCCGGCAACTGGGTGCCCACGCTAGCCTCCTAGGTGTCCAGAAAACTGTGCTGCCGTTAAAGGTACGCAGAGCACAGGCCACCGGCTCATGGAAACTGCTGCACGCCTCCGCTTCTGCACGGCAAATCAGGGCCTCACTTCCAGGCATGTGTTTCTGCTGGGTGTGCCGTCAGCGACACCGCATGGCAAGATGCTGACTTTCTCCTCGAGCAGAGTGACTGCAGGTACGAGGGCCTCGAAACAGTCAAAGCAGAGTATTATCACAGGGCAGCTCACACAAGTGCCATGACAAAGTTTTCCTGGGCACTTCGGACTCACCAGCAATGTTGTCCTGAGGCCGGTCGAGGTCTCTGGAAATGTAGCTCTCCTCAAGGAACGTACAGTGTGTTGCCCGTCTCTAGGCACGCACAGACGGCCTCCGAGGGATCAACAAATGGGACTGGAAGATTCGCAGCCGGCCCACAGGGCTCTGGAGGTACTCAGTGAACTTGGAGGGGAAATGATGCTACACGAGAGGCCTAGGAGTCTTCAGAAGTGTACTTCATTATAATAAAGCATATAAGTGACTAAGAACTCATGGAAAGAGCTGCATGCCTCCGTATCTACATGGGTACTAAGGGCCTAAACTGGAGGCAAGTTCACACGTTGAGTTTCCTTTTAGCGCTAGAGCTTGTCAGGGTGACCACACCGCAGGCGCAGAAGCACCTGGTTTAGATAGCAAATTCATTTTCTCCCCAGAAACATTCTTACAGGGTTTACAGGCCTGTCAAGAGCAGGGGATGTCAGGCAGCTTCAAGGCAGCATGAATGCAGCCTTCAAAATGGGAAAGCAAGGCTAGTTCCAGCAGGCCCCCGTTTCCATGGGCACACTCAGCATACCCCACTGTGGTTTCTAACAAGTCCAAAGAGACACAGGTTACCCTGTGTGTCTTTCCCTGAATCAGCTTCTCGAAGTAGAGTGTTCTGCATCAAGCGAACTGCCTCAACCAAGGAACGCCGTAGCTGCTCCTCTGGGCCTGAGGCTATTCAAAAGCCTGCAGGGCCGCAGGAAGAAAAGGACTTAAACTGCAGTCAGAACGCAAGCCGACTTCCTCTAGGAGGCACGGTGATTTCAAGCAGGAGGTCCTGGATGGAATGCGAAGCCGAGGGTTACTCTGAGTGCTGCTCAGACTAAGGCAATGCCTAAGACTTCTACGCCATGTGGGACGTGCCAGAACGGAGTTCGTAAACGTGCGCGAGTGCTGAGGAAATTAAGACGCCTCAAAAGAGAGTGCAGTGCGTTTCCCTACGCTCGGCAAGCACAGAGGGGCTGTACAGGGCTACGGTACTGGATGTTGCTTAGCAGACCCAGGTGCGCCTGGGGGTACTCAGTGTTCCTGCCGGCAACTGGGTGCCCACGCTAGCCTCCTAGGTGTCCAGAAAACTGTGCTGCCGTTAAAGGTACGCAGAGCACAGGCCACCGGCTCATGGAAACTGCTGCACGCCTCCGCTTCTGCACGGCAAATCAGGGCCTTACTTCCAGGCATGTGTTTCTGCTGGGTGTGCCGTCAGCGACACCGCATGGCAAGATGCTGACTTTCTCCTCGAGCAGAGTGACTGCAGGTACGAGGGCCTCGAAACAGTCAAAGCAGAGTATTATCACAGGGCAGCTCACACAAGTGCCATGACAAAGTTTTCCTGGGCACTTCGGACTCACCAGCAATGTTGTCCTGAGGCCGGTCGAGGTCTCTGGAAATGTAGCTCTCCTCAAGGAACGTACAGTGTGTTGCCCGTCTCTAGGCACGCACAGACGGCCTCCGAGGGATCAACAAATGGGACTGGAAGATTCGCAGCCGGCCCACAGGGCTCTGGAGGTACTCAGTGAACTTGGAGGGGAAATGATGCATACACGAGAGGCCTAGGAGTCCTCAGAAGTTTTCTTCCTTTATAATAAAGCATATAAGCGACTAAGAACTCATGGAAAGAGCTGCATGCCTCCGTATCTAAATGGGTACTAAGGGCCTAAACTGGAGGCAAGTTCACACGTTGAGTTTCCTTTTAGCGCTAGAGCTTGTCAGGGTGACCACACCGCAGGCGCAGAAGCACCTGGTTTAGATAGCAAATTCATTTTCTCCCCAGAAACATTCTTACAGGGTTTACAGGCCTGTCAAGAGCAGGGGATGTCAGGCAGCTTCAAGGCAGCATGAATGCAGCCTTCAAAATGGGAAAGCAAGGCTAGTTCCAGCAGGCCCCCGTTTCCATGGGCACACTCAGCATACCCCACTGTGGTTTCTAACAAGTCCAAAGAGACACAGGTTACCCTGTGTGTCTTTCCCTGAATCAGCTTCTTGAAGTAGAGTGTTCTGCATCAAGCGAACTGCCTCAACCAAGGAACGCCGTAGCTGCTCCTCTGGGCCTGAGGCTATTCAAAAGCCTGCAGGGCCGCAGGAAGAAAAGGACTTAAACTGCAGTCAGAACGCAAGCCGACTTCCTCTAGGAGGCACGGTGATTTCAAGCAGGAGGTCCTGGATGGAATGCGAAGCCGAGGGTTACTCTGAGTGCTGCTCAGACTAAGGCAATGCCTAAGACTTCTACGCCATGTGGGACGTGCCAGAACGGAGTTCGTAAACGTGCGCGAGTGCTGAGGAAATTAAGACGCTCCAAAAGTGAGTGCAGTGCGTTTCCCTACGCTCGGCAAGCACAGAGGGGCTGTACAGGGCTACGGTACTGGATGTTGCTTAGCAGACCCAGGTGCGCCTGGGGGTACTCAGTGTTCCTGCCGGCAACTGGGTGCCCACGCTAGCCTCCTAGGTGTCCACAAAACTGTGCTGCCGTTAAAGGTACGCAGAGCACAGGCCACCGGCTCATGGAAACTGCTGCACGCCTCCGCTTCTGCACGGCAAATCAGGGCCTTACTTCCAGGCATGTGTTTCTGCTGGGTGTGGCGTCAGCGACACCGCATGGCAAGATGCTGACTTTCTCCTCGAGCAGAGTGACTGCAGGTACGAGGGCCTCGAAACAGTCAAAGCAGAGTATTATCACAGGGCAGCTCACACAAGTGCCATGACAAAGTTTTCCTGGGCACTTCGGACTCACCAGCAATGTTGTCCTGAGGCCGGTCGAGGTCTCTGGAAATGTAGCTCTCCTCAAGGAACGTACAGTGTGTTGCCCGTCTCTAGGCACGCACAGACGGCCTCCGAGGGATCAACAAATGGGACTGGAAGATTCGCAGCCGGCCCACAGGGCTCTGGAGGTACTCAGTGAACTTGGAGGGGAAATGATGCATACACGAGAGGCCTAGGAGTCCTCAGAAGTTTTCTTCCTTTATAATAAAGCATATAAGCGACTAAGAACTCATGGAAAGAGCTGCATGCCTCCGTATCTACATGGGTACTAAGGGCCTAAACTGGAGGCAAGTTCACACGTTGAGTTTCCTTTTAGCGCTAGAGCTTGTCAGGGTGACCACACCGCAGGCGCAGAAGCACCTGGTTTAGATAGCAAATTCATTTTCTCCCCAGAAACATTCTTACAGGGTTTACAGGCCTGTCAAGAGCAGGGGATGTCAGGCAGCTTCAAGGCAGCATGAATGCAGCCTTCAAAATGGGAAAGCAAGGCTAGTTCCAGCAGGCCCCCGTTTCCATGGGCACACTCAGCATACCCCACTGTGGTTTCTAACAAGTCCAAAGAGACACAGGTTACCCTGTGTGTCTTTCCCTGAATCAGCTTCTCGAAGTAGAGTGTTCTGCATCAAGCGAACTGCCTCAACCAAGGAACGCCGTAGCTGCTCCTCTGGGCCTGAGGCTATTCAAAAGCCTGCAGGGCCGCAGGAAGAAAAGGACTTAAACTGCAGTCAGAACGCAAGCCGACTTCCTCTAGGAGGCACGGTGATTTCAAGCAGGAGGTCCTGGATGGAATGCGAAGCCGAGGGTTACTCTGAGTGCTGCTCAGACTAAGGCAATGCCTAAGACTTCTACGCCATGTGGGACGTGCCAGAACGGAGTTCGTAAACGTGCGCGAGTGCTGAGGAAATTAAGACGCCTCAAAAGAGAGTGCAGTGCGTTTCCCTACGCTCGGCAAGCACAGAGGGGCTGTACAGGGCTACGGTACTGGATGTTGCTTAGCAGACCCAGGTGCGCCTGGGGGTACTCAGTGTTCCTGCCGGCAACTGGGTGCCCACGCTAGCCTCCTAGGTGTCCAGAAAACTGTGCTGCCGTTAAAGGTACGCAGAGCACAGGCCACCGGCTCATGGAAACTGCTGCACGCCTCCGCTTCTGCACGGCAAATCAGGGCCTTACTTCCAGGCATGTGTTTCTGCTGGGTGTGCCGTCAGCGACACCGCATGGCAAGATGCTGACTTTCTCCTCGAGCAGAGTGACTGCAGGTACGAGGGCCTCGAAACAGTCAAAGCAGAGTATTATCACAGGGCAGCTCACACAAGTGCCATGACAAAGTTTTCCTGGGCACTTCGGACTCACCAGCAATGTTGTCCTGAGGCCGGTCGAGGTCTCTGGAAATGTAGCTCTCCTCAAGGAACGTACAGTGTGTTGCCCGTCTCTAGGCACGCACAGACGGCCTCCGAGGGATCAACAAATGGGACTGGAAGATTCGCAGCCGGCCCACAGGGCTCTGGAGGTACTCAGTGAACTTGGAGGGGAAATGATGCATACACGAGAGGCCTAGGAGTCCTCAGAAGTTTTCTTCCTTTATAATAAAGCATATAAGCGACTAAGAACTCATGGAAAGAGCTGCATGCCTCCGTATCTAAATGGGTACTAAGGGCCTAAACTGGAGGCAAGTTCACACGTTGAGTTTCCTTTTAGCGCTAGAGCTTGTCAGGGTGACCACACCGCAGGCGCAGAAGCACCTGGTTTAGATAGCAAATTCATTTTCTCCCCAGAAACATTCTTACAGGGTTTACAGGCCTGTCAAGAGCAGGGGATGTCAGGCAGCTTCAAGGCAGCATGAATGCAGCCTTCAAAATGGGAAAGCAAGGCTAGTTCCAGCAGGCCCCCGTTTCCATGGGCACACTCAGCATACCCCACTGTGGTTTCTAACAAGTCCAAAGAGACACAGGTTACCCTGTGTGTCTTTCCCTGAATCAGCTTCTCGAAGTAGAGTGTTCTGCATCAAGCGAACTGCCTCAACCAAGGAACGCCGTAGCTGCTCCTCTGGGCCTGAGGCTATTCAAAAGCCTGCAGGGCCGCAGGAAGAAAAGGACTTAAACTGCAGTCAGAACGCAAGCCGACTTCCTCTAGGAGGCACGGTGATTTCAAGCAGGAGGTCCTGGATGGAATGCGAAGCCGAGGGTTACTCTGAGTGCTGCTCAGACTAAGGCAATGCCTAAGACTTCTACGCCATGTGGGACGTGCCAGAACGGAGTTCGTAAACGTGCGCGAGTGCTGAGGAAATTAAGACGCTCCAAAAGTGAGTGCAGTGCGTTTCCCTACGCTCGGCAAGCACAGAGGGGCTGTACAGGGCTACGGTACTGGATGTTGCTTAGCAGACCCAGGTGCGCCTGGGGGTACTCAGTGTTCCTGCCGGCAACTGGGTGCCCACGCTAGCCTCCTAGGTGTCCACAAAACTGTGCTGCCGTTAAAGGTACGCAGAGCACAGGCCACCGGCTCATGGAAACTGCTGCACGCCTCCGCTTCTGCACGGCAAATCAGGGCCTTACTTCCAGGCATGTGTTTCTGCTGGGTGTGGCGTCAGCGACACCGCATGGCAAGATGCTGACTTTCTCCTCGAGCAGAGTGACTGCAGGTACGAGGGCCTCGAAACAGTCAAAGCAGAGTATTATCACAGGGCAGCTCACACAAGTGCCATGACAAAGTTTTCCTGGGCACTTCGGACTCACCAGCAATGTTGTCCTGAGGCCGGTCGAGGTCTCTGGAAATGTAGCTCTCCTCAAGGAACGTACAGTGTGTTGCCCGTCTCTAGGCACGCACAGACGGCCTCCGAGGGATCAACAAATGGGACTGGAAGATTCGCAGCCGGCCCACAGGGCTCTGGAGGTACTCAGTGAACTTGGAGGGGAAATGATGCATACACGAGAGGCCTAGGAGTCCTCAGAAGTTTTCTTCCTTTATAATAAAGCATATAAGCGACTAAGAACTCATGGAAAGAGCTGCATGCCTCCGTATCTACATGGGTACTAAGGGCCTAAACTGGAGGCAAGTTCACACGTTGAGTTTCCTTTTAGCGCTAGAGCTTGTCAGGGTGACCACACCGCAGGCGCAGAAGCACCTGGTTTAGATAGCAAATTCATTTTCTCCCCAGAAACATTCTTACAGGGTTTCCAGGCCTGTCAAGAGCAGGGGATGTCAGGCAGCTTCAAGGCAGCATGAATGCAGCCTTCAAAATGGGAAAGCAAGGCTAGTTCCAGCAGGCCCCCGTTTCCATGGGCACACTCAGCATACCCCACTGTGGTTTCTAACAAGTCCAAAGAGACACAGGTTACCCTGTGTGTCTTTCCCTGAATCAGCTTCTCGAAGTAGAGTGTTCTGCATCAAGCGAACTGCCTCAACCAAGGAACGCCGTAGCTGCTCCTCTGGGCCTGAGGCTATTCAAAAGCCTGCAGGGCCGCAGGAAGAAAAGGACTTAAACTGCAGTCAGAACGCAAGCCGACTTCCTCTAGGAGGCACGGTGATTTCAAGCAGGAGGTCCTGGATGGAATGCGAAGCCGAGGGTTACTCTGAGTGCTGCTCAGACTAAGGCAATGCCTAAGACTTCTACGCCATGTGGGACGTGCCAGAACGGAGTTCGTAAACGTGCGCGAGTGCTGAGGAAATTAAGACGCCTCAAAAGAGAGTGCAGTGCGTTTCCCTACGCTCGGCAAGCACAGAGGGGCTGTACAGGGCTACGGTACTGGATGTTGCTTAGCAGACCCAGGTGCGCCTGGGGGTACTCAGTGTTCCTGCCGGCAACTGGGTGCCCACGCTAGCCTCCTAGGTGTCCAGAAAACTGTGCTGCCGTTAAAGGTACGCAGAGCACAGGCCACCGGCTCATGGAAACTGCTGCACGCCTCCGCTTCTGCACGGCAAATCAGGGCCTTACTTCCAGGCATGTGTTTCTGCTGGGTGTGCCGTCAGCGACACCGCATGGCAAGATGCTGACTTTCTCCTCGAGCAGAGTGACTGCAGGTACGAGGGCCTCGAAACAGTCAAAGCAGAGTATTATCACAGGGCAGCTCACACAAGTGCCATGACAAAGTTTTCCTGGGCACTTCGGACTCACCAGCAATGTTGTCCTGAGGCCGGTCGAGGTCTCTGGAAATGTAGCTCTCCTCAAGGAACGTACAGTGTGTTGCCCGTCTCTAGGCACGCACAGACGGCCTCCGAGGGATCAACAAATGGGACTGGAAGATTCGCAGCCGGCCCACAGGGCTCTGGAGGTACTCAGTGAACTTGGAGGGGAAATGATGCATACACGAGAGGCCTAGGAGTCCTCAGAAGTTTTCTTCCTTTATAATAAAGCATATAAGCGACTAAGAACTCATGGAAAGAGCTGCATGCCTCCGTATCTAAATGGGTACTAAGGGCCTAAACTGGAGGCAAGTTCACACGTTGAGTTTCCTTTTAGCGCTAGAGCTTGTCAGGGTGACCACACCGCAGGCGCAGAAGCACCTGGTTTAGATAGCAAATTCATTTTCTCCCCAGAAACATTCTTACAGGGTTTACAGGCCTGTCAAGAGCAGGGGATGTCAGGCAGCTTCAAGGCAGCATGAATGCAGCCTTCAAAATGGGAAAGCAAGGCTAGTTCCAGCAGGCCCCCGTTTCCATGGGCACACTCAGCATACCCCACTGTGGTTTCTAACAAGTCCAAAGAGACACAGGTTACCCTGTGTGTCTTTCCCTGAATCAGCTTCTCGAAGTAGAGTGTTCTGCATCAAGCGAACTGCCTCAACCAAGGAACGCCGTAGCTGCTCCTCTGGGCCTGAGGCTATTCAAAAGCCTGCAGGGCCGCAGGAAGAAAAGGACTTAAACTGCAGTCAGAACGCAAGCCGACTTCCTCTAGGAGGCACGGTGATTTCAAGCAGGAGGTCCTGGATGGAATGCGAAGCCGAGGGTTACTCTGAGTGCTGCTCAGACTAAGGCAATGCCTAAGACTTCTACGCCATGTGGGACGTGCCAGAACGGAGTTCGTAAACGTGCGCGAGTGCTGAGGAAATTAAGACGCTCCAAAAGTGAGTGCAGTGCGTTTCCCTACGCTCGGCAAGCACAGAGGGGCTGTACAGGGCTACGGTACTGGATGTTGCTTAGCAGACCCAGGTGCGCCTGGGGGTACTCAGTGTTCCTGCCGGCAACTGGGTGCCCACGCTAGCCTCCTAGGTGTCCACAAAACTGTGCTGCCGTTAAAGGTACGCAGAGCACAGGCCACCGGCTCATGGAAACTGCTGCACGCCTCCGCTTCTGCACGGCAAATCAGGGCCTTACTTCCAGGCATGTGTTTCTGCTGGGTGTGGCGTCAGCGACACCGCATGGCAAGATGCTGACTTTCTCCTCGAGCAGAGTGACTGCAGGTACGAGGGCCTCGAAACAGTCAAAGCAGAGTATTATCACAGGGCAGCTCACACAAGTGCCATGACAAAGTTTTCCTGGGCACTTCGGACTCACCAGCAATGTTGTCCTGAGGCCGGTCGAGGTCTCTGGAAATGTAGCTCTCCTCAAGGAACGTACAGTGTGTTGCCCGTCTCTAGGCACGCACAGACGGCCTCCGAGGGATCAACAAATGGGACTGGAAGATTCGCAGCCGGCCCACAGGGCTCTGGAGGTACTCAGTGAACTTGGAGGGGAAATGATGCATACACGAGAGGCCTAGGAGTCCTCAGAAGTTTTCTTCCTTTATAATAAAGCATATAAGCGACTAAGAACTCATGGAAAGAGCTGCATGCCTCCGTATCTACATGGGTACTAAGGGCCTAAACTGGAGGCAAGTTCACACGTTGAGTTTCCTTTTAGCGCTAGAGCTTGTCAGGGTGACCACACCGCAGGCGCAGAAGCACCTGGTTTAGATAGCAAATTCATTTTCTCCCCAGAAACATTCTTACAGGGTTTACAGGCCTGTCAAGAGCAGGGGATGTCAGGCAGCTTCAAGGCAGCATGAATGCAGCCTTCAAAATGGGAAAGCAAGGCTAGTTCCAGCAGGCCCCCGTTTCCATGGGCACACTCAGCATACCCCACTGTGGTTTCTAACAAGTCCAAAGAGACACAGGTTACCCTGTGTGTCTTTCCCTGAATCAGCTTCTCGAAGTAGAGTGTTCTGCATCAAGCGAACTGCCTCAACCAAGGAACGCCGTAGCTGCTCCTCTGGGCCTGAGGCTATTCAAAAGCCTGCAGGGCCGCAGGAAGAAAAGGACTTAAACTGCAGTCAGAACGCAAGCCGACTTCCTCTAGGAGGCACGGTGATTTCAAGCAGGAGGTCCTGGATGGAATGCGAAGCCCAGGGTTACTCTGAGTGCTGCTCAGACTAAGGCAATGCCTAAGACTTCTACGCCATGTGGGACGTGCCAGAACGGAGTTCGTAAACGTGCGCGAGTGCTGAGGAAATTAAGACGCTCCAAAAGTGAGTGCAGTGCGTTTCCCTACGCTCGGCAAGCACAGAGGGGCTGTACAGGGCTACGGTACTGGATGTTGCTTAGCAGACCCAGGTGCGCCTGGGGGTACTCAGTGTTCCTGCCGGCAACTGGGTGCCCACGCTAGCCTCCTAGGTGTCCAGAAGACTGTGCTGCCGTTAAAGGTACGCAGAGCACAGGCCACCGGCTCATGGAAACTGCTGCACGCCTCCGCTTCTGCACGGCAAATCAGGGCCTCACTTCCAGGCATGTGTTTCTGCTGGGTGTGGCGTCAGCGACACCGCATGGCAAGATGCTGACTTTCTCCTCGAGCAGAGTGACTGCAGGTACGAGGGCCTCGAAACAGTCAAAGCAGAGTATTATCACAGGGCAGCTCACACAAGTGCCATGACAAAGTTTTCCTGGGCACTTCGGACTCACCAGCAATGTTGTCCTGAGGCCGGTCGAGGTCTCTGGAAATGTAGCTCTCCTCAAGGAACGTACAGTGTGTTGCCCGTCTCTAGGCACGCACAGACGGCCTCCGAGGGATCAACAAATGGGACTGGAAGATTCGCAGCCGGCCCACAGGGCTCTGGAGGTACTCAGTGAACTTGGAGGGGAAATGATGCATACACGAGAGGCCTAGGAGTCCTCAGAAGTTTTCTTCCTTTATAATAAAGCATATAAGCGACTAAGAACTCATGGAAAGAGCTGCATGCCTCCGTATCTACATGGGTACTAAGGGCCTAAACTGGAGGCAAGTTCACACGTTGAGTTTCCTTTTAGCGCTAGAGCTTGTCAGGGTGACCACACCGCAGGCGCAGAAGCACCTGGTTTAGATAGCAAATTCATTTTCTCCCCAGAAACATTCTTACAGGGTTTACAGGCCTGTCAAGAGCAGGGGATGTCAGGCAGCTTCAAGGCAGCATGAATGCAGCCTTCAAAATGGGAAAGCAAGGCTAGTTCCAGCAGGCCCCCGTTTCCATGGGCACACTCAGCATACCCCACTGTGGTTTCTAACAAGTCCAAAGAGACACAGGTTACCCTGTGTGTCTTTCCCTGAATCAGCTTCTCGAAGTAGAGTGTTCTGCATCAAGCGAACTGCCTCAACCAAGGAACGCCGTAGCTGCTCCTCTGGGCCTGAGGCTATTCAAAAGCCTGCAGGGCCGCAGGAAGAAAAGGACTTAAACTGCAGTCAGAACGCAAGCCGACTTCCTCTAGGAGGCACGGTGATTTCAAGCAGGAGGTCCTGGATGGAATGCGAAGCCGAGGGTTACTCTGAGTGCTGCTCAGACTAAGGCAATGCCTAGGACTTCTACGCCATGTGGGACGTGCCAGAACGGAGTTCGTAAACGTGCGCGAGTGCTGAGGAAATTAACACGCCTCAAAAGAGAGTGCAGTGCGTTTCCCTACGCTCGGCAAGCACAGAGGGGCTGTACAGGGCTACGGTACTGGATGTTGCTTAGCAGACCCAGGTGCGCCTGGGGGTACTCAGTGTTCCTGCCGGCAACTGGGTGCCCACGCTAGCCTCCTAGGTGTCCAGAAGACTGTGCTGCCGTTAAAGGTACGCAGAGCACAGGCCACCGGCTCATGGAAACTGCTGCACGCCTCCGCTTCTGCACGGCAAATCAGGGCCTTACTTCCAGGCATGTGTTTCTGCTGGGTGTGCCGTCAGTGACACCGCATGGCAAGATGCTGACTTTCTCCTCGAGCAGAGTGACTGCAGGTACGAGGGCCTCGAAACAGTCAAAGCAGAGTATTATCACAGGGCAGCTCACACAAGTGCCATGACAAAGTTTTCCTGGGCACTTCGGACTCACCAGCAATGTTGTCCTGAGGCCGGTCGAGGTCTCTGGAAATGTAGCTCTCCTCAAGGAACGTACAGTGTGTTGCCCGTCTCTAGGCACGCACAGACGGCCTCCGAGGGATCAACAAATGGGACTGGAAGATTCGCAGCCGGCCCACAGGGCTCTGGAGGTACTCAGTGAACTTGGAGGGGAAATGATGCATACACGAGAGGCCTAGGAGTCCTCAGAAGTTTTCTTCCTTTATAATAAAGCATATAAGCGACTAAGAACTCATGGAAAGAGCTGCATGCCTCCGTATCTACATGGGTACTAAGGGCCTAAACTGGAGGCAAGTTCACACGTTGAGTTTCCTTTTAGCGCTAGAGCTTGTCAGGGTGACCACACCGCAGGCGCAGAAGCACCTGGTTTAGATAGCAAATTCATTTTCTCCCCAGAAACATTCTTACAGGGTTTACAGGCCTGTCAAGAGCAGGGGATGTCAGGCAGCTTCAAGGCAGCATGAATGCAGCCTTCAAAATGGGAAAGCAAGGCTAGTTCCAGCAGGCCCCCGTTTCCATGGGCACACTCAGCATACCCCACTGTGGTTTCTAACAAGTCCAAAGAGACACAGGTTACCCTGTGTGTCTTTCCCTGAATCAGCTTCTCGAAGTAGAGTGTTCTGCATCAAGCGAACTGCCTCAACCAAGGAACGCCGTAGCTGCTCCTCTGGGCCTGAGGCTATTCAAAAGCCTGCAGGGCCGCAGGAAGAAAAGGACTTAAACTGCAGTCAGAACGCAAGCCGACTTCCTCTAGGAGGCACGGTGATTTCAAGCAGGAGGTCCTGGATGGAATGCGAAGCCGAGGGTTACTCTGAGTGCTGCTCAGACTAAGGCAATGCCTAAGACTTCTACGCCATGTGGGACGTGCCAGAACGGAGTTCGTAAACGTGCGCGAGTGCTGAGGAAATTAAGACGCCTCAAAAGAGAGTGCAGTGCGTTTCCCTACGCTCGGCAAGCACAGAGGGGCTGTACAGGGCTACGGTACTGGATGTTGCTTAGCAGACCCAGGTGCGCCTGGGGGTACTCAGTGTTCCTGCCGGCAACTGGGTGCCCACGCTAGCCTCCTAGGTGTCCAGAAAACTGTGCTGCCGTTAAAGGTACGCAGAGCACAGGCCACCGGCTCATGGAAACTGCTGCACGCCTCCGCTTCTGCACGGCAAATCAGGGCCTTACTTCCAGGCATGTGTTTCTGCTGGGTGTGGCGTCAGCGACACCGCATGGCAAGATGCTGACTTTCTCCTCGAGCAGAGTGACTGCAGGTACGAGGGCCTCGAAACAGTCAAAGCAGAGTATTATCACAGGGCAGCTCACACAAGTGCCATGACAAAGTTTTCCTGGGCACTTCGGACTCACCAGCAATGTTGTCCTGAGGCCGGTCGAGGTCTCTGGAAATGTAGCTCTCCTCAAGGAACGTAGAGTGTGTTGCCCGTCTCTAGGCACGCACAGACGGCCTCCGAGGGATCAACAAATGGGACTGGAAGATTCGCAGCCGGCCCACAGGGCTCTGGAGGTACTCAGTGAACTTGGAGGGGAAATGATGCATACACGAGAGGCCTAGGAGTCCTCAGAAGTTTTCTTCCTTTATAATAAAGCATATAAGCGACTAAGAACTCATGGAAAGAGCTGCATGCCTCCGTATCTACATGGGTACTAAGGGCCTAAACTGGAGGCAAGTTCACACGTTGAGTTTCCTTTTAGCGCTAGAGCTTGTCAGGGTGACCACACCGCAGGCGCAGAAGCACCTGGTTTAGATAGCAAATTCATTTTCTCCCCAGAAACATTCTTACAGGGTTTACAGGCCTGTCAAGAGCAGGGGATGTCAGGCAGCTTCAAGGCAGCATGAATGCAGCCTTCAAAATGGGAAAGCAAGGCTAGTTCCAGCAGGCCCCCGTTTCCATGGGCACACTCAGCATACCCCACTGTGGTTTCTAACAAGTCCAAAGAGACACAGGTTACCCTGTGTGTCTTTCCCTGAATCAGCTTCTCGAAGTAGAGTGTTCTGCATCAAGCGAACTGCCTCAACCAAGGAACGCCGTAGCTGCTCCTCTGGGCCTGAGGCTATTCAAAAGCCTGCAGGGCCGCAGGAAGAAAAGGACTTAAACTGCAGTCAGAACGCAAGCCGACTTCCTCTAGGAGGCACGGTGATTTCAAGCAGGAGGTCCTGGATGGAATGCGAAGCCGAGGGTTACTCTGAGTGCTGCTCAGACTAAGGCAATGCCTAAGACTTCTACGCCATGTGGGACGTGCCAGAACGGAGTTCGTAAACGTGCGCGAGTGCTGAGGAAATTAAGACGCCTCAAAAGAGAGTGCAGTGCGTTTCCCTACGCTCGGCAAGCACAGAGGGGCTGTACAGGGCTACGGTACTGGATGTTGCTTAGCAGACCCAGGTGCGCCTGGGGGTACTCAGTGTTCCTGCCGGCAACTGGGTGCCCACGCTAGCCTCCTAGGTGTCCAGAAAACTGTGCTGCCGTTAAAGGTACGCAGAGCACAGGCCACCGGCTCATGGAAACTGCTGCACGCCTCCGCTTCTGCACGGCAAATCAGGGCCTTACTTCCAGGCATGTGTTTCTGCTGGGTGTGCCGTCAGCGACACCGCATGGCAAGATGCTGACTTTCTCCTCGAGCAGAGTGACTGCAGGTACGAGGGCCTCGAAACAGTCAAAGCAGAGTATTATCACAGGGCAGCTCACACAAGTGCCATGACAAAGTTTTCCTGGGCACTTCGGACTCACCAGCAATGTTGTCCTGAGGCCGGTCGAGGTCTCTGGAAATGTAGCTCTCCTCAAGGAACGTACAGTGTGTTGCCCGTCTCTAGGCACGCACAGACGGCCTCCGAGGGATCAACAAATGGGACTGGAAGATTCGCAGCCGGCCCACAGGGCTCTGGAGGTACTCAGTGAACTTGGAGGGGAAATGATGCATACACGAGAGGCCTAGGAGTCCTCAGAAGTTTTCTTCCTTTATAATAAAGCATATAAGCGACTAAGAACTCATGGAAAGAGCTGCATGCCTCCGTATCTACATGGGTACTAAGGGCCTAAACTGGAGGCAAGTTCACACGTTGAGTTTCCTTTTAGCGCTAGAGCTTGTCAGGGTGACCACACCGCAGGCGCAGAAGCACCTGGTTTAGATAGCAAATTCATTTTCTCCCCAGAAACATTCTTACAGGGTTTACAGGCCTGTCAAGAGCAGGGGATGTCAGGCAGCTTCAAGGCAGCATGAATGCAGCCTTCAAAATGGGAAAGCAAGGCTAGTTCCAGCAGGCCCCCGTTTCCATGGGCACACTCAGCATACCCCACTGTGGTTTCTAACAAGTCCAAAGAGACACAGGTTACCCTGTGTGTCTTTCCCTGAATCAGCTTCTCGAAGTAGAGTGTTCTGCATCAAGCGAACTGCCTCAACCAAGGAACGCCGTAGCTGCTCCTCTGGGCCTGAGGCTATTCAAAAGCCTGCAGGGCCGCAGGAAGAAAAGGACTTAAACTGCAGTCAGAACGCAAGCCGACTTCCTCTAGGAGGCACGGTGATTTCAAGCAGGAGGTCCTGGATGGAATGCGAAGCCGAGGGTTACTCTGAGTGCTGCTCAGACTAAGGCAGTGCCTAAGACTTCTACGCCATGTGGGACGTGCCAGAACGGAGTTCGTAAACGTGCGCGAGTGCTGAGGAAATTAAGACGCCTCAAAAGAGAGTGCAGTGCGTTTCCCTACGCTCGGCAAGCACAGAGGGGCTGTACAGGGCTACGGTACTGGATGTTGCTTAGCAGACCCAGGTGCGCCTGGGGGTACTCAGTGTTCCTGCCGGCAACTGGGTGCCCACGCTAGCCTCCTAGGTGTCCACGTTAAAGGTACGCAGAGCACAGGCCACCGGCTCATGGAAACTGCTGCACGCCTCCGCTTCTGCAAGGCAAATCAGGGCCTCACTTCCAGGCATGTGTTTCTGCTGGGTGTGCCGTCAGCGACACCGCATGGCAAGATGCTGACTTTCTCCTCGAGCAGAGTGACTGCAGGTACGAGGGCCTCGAAACAGTCAAAGCAGAGTATTATCACAGGGCAGCTCACACAAGTGCCATGACAAAGTTTTCCTGGGCACTTCGGACTCACCAGCAATGTTGTCCTGAGGCCGGTCGAGGTCTCTGGAAATGTAGCTCTCCTCAAGGAACGTACAGTGTGTTGCCCGTCTCTAGGCACGCACAGACGGCCTCCGAGGGATCAACAAATGGGACTGGAAGATTCGCAGCCGGCCCACAGGGCTCTGGAGGTACTCAGTGAACTTGGAGGGGAAATGATGCATACACGAGAGGCCTAGGAGTCCTCAGAAGTTTTCTTCCTTTATAATAAAGCATATAAGCGACTAAGAACTCATGGAAAGAGCTGCATGCCTCCGTATCTACATGGGTACTAAGGGCCTAAACTGGAGGCAAGTTCACACGTTGAGTTTCCTTTTAGCGCTAGAGCTTGTCAGGGTGACCACACCGCAGGCGCAGAAGCACCTGGTTTAGATAGCAAATTCATTTTCTCCCCAGAAACATTCTTACAGGGTTTACAGGCCTGTCAAGAGCAGGGGATGTCAGGCAGCTTCAAGGCAGCATGAATGCAGCCTTCAAAATGGGAAAGCAAGGCTAGTTCCAGCAGGCCCCCGTTTCCATGGGCACACTCAGCATACCCCACTGTGGTTTCTAACAAGTCCAAAGAGACACAGGTTACCCTGTGTGTCTTTCCCTGAATCAGCTTCTCGAAGTAGAGTGTTCTGCATCAAGCGAACTGCCTCAACCAAGGAACGCCGTAGCTGCTCCTCTGGGCCTGAGGCTATTCAAAAGCCTGCAGGGCCGCAGGAAGAAAAGGACTTAAACTGCAGTCAGAACGCAAGCCGACTTCCTCTAGGAGGCACGGTGATTTCAAGCAGGAGGTCCTGGATGGAATGCGAAGCCGAGGGTTACTCTGAGTGCTGCTCAGACTAAGGCAATGCCTAAGACTTCTACGCCATGTGGGACGTGCCAGAACGGAGTTCGTAAACGTGCGCGAGTGCTGAGGAAATTAAGACGCCTCAAAAGAGAGTGCAGTGCGTTTCCCTACGCTCGGCAAGCACAGAGGGGCTGTACAAGGCTACGGTACTGGATGTTGCTTAGCAGACCCAGGTGCGCCTGGGGGTACTCAGTGTTCCTGCCGGCAACTGGGTGCCCACGCTAGCCTCCTAGGTGTCCAGAAAACTGTGCTGCCGTTAAAGGTACGCAGAGCACAGGCCACCGGCTCATGGAAACTGCTGCACGCCTCCGCTTCTGCACGGCAAATCAGGGCCTCACTTCCAGGCATGTGTTTCAGCTGGGTGTGGCGTCAGCGACACCGCATGGCAAGATGCTGACTTTCTCCTCGAGCAGAGTGACTCCAGGTACGGGGGCCTCGAAGCATTCAAAACAGCCTCGAAGCATTCAAAACAGAGTGTTATCACATGGCAGCTCACACCAGGGCCATGACAAAGTCTTCCTGGGCACTTCGAACTCAGCAGCAATGTTGTCCTGAGGCCGGTCGAGGTCTCTGGAAATGTAGCTCTCATCAAGGAACGTACGGTGTGTTGCCCGTCTCTAGACACGCACAGACGGCCTCCGAGGGATCAACAAATGGGACTGGAAGTTTCGCAGCAGGCCCACAGGGCTCTGGAGGTACTCAGTGAACTTGGAGGGGAAATGATGCATACCCGAGAGGACTAGGAGTCCTCAGAAGTGTACTTCCTTTAAAATAAAGCATATAAGCGACTAAGAACTCATGGAAAGAGCTGTAGGCCTGCGTATCTACATGGCTACTAAGGGCTTCAACTGGAGGCAAGTTCACACGTTGAGTTTCCTTTCAGTGCTAGAGCTTGTCAGGCTGACCACACCGCAGTCACGGAAGCACCTGGTTTAGACAGCAAATTCATTTTCTCCCCAGAAGCATTCTTACAGTGTTTACAGGACTATCAAGTGCAGGGAATATCAGGCAGCTTCAACACAGCATGAATGCGGCCTTCAAAATGGGAAAGCAAGGCTAGTTCCAGCAGGCCCCCGTTTCCATGGGCACACTCAGCATACCCCACTGTGGTTTCTAACAAGTCCAAAGAGACACAGGTTACCCTGTGTTTCCTTCCCTGAATCAGCTTCTCGAAGTAGGGTGTTCTGCATCAAGCGAACTGCCTCAACCAAGGAACGCCGTAGCTGCTCCTCTGGGCCTAGGCTATTCGAAAGCCTGCAGTGCCACAGGAAGAACAGGACTTAAACTGCAGTCAGAACGCAAGCCGACTTCCTCTAGGAGGCACGGTGATTTCAAGCAGGAGGTCCTGGATGGAATGCGAAGCCCAGGGTTACTCTGAGTGCTGCTCAGACTAAGGCAATGCCTAAGACTTCTACGCCATGTGGGACGTGCCAGAACGGAGTTCGTAAACGTGCGCGAGTGCTGAGGAAATTAAGACGCTCCAAAAGTGAGTGCAGTGCGTTTCCCTACGCTCGGCAAGCACAGAGGGGCTGTACAGTGCTACGGTACTGGATGTTGCTTAGCAGACCCAGGTGCGCCTGGGGGTACTCAGTGTTCCTGCCGGCAACTGGGTGCCCACGCTAGCCTCCTAGGTGTCCAGAAAACTGTGCTGCCATTAAAGGTACGCAGAGCACAGGCCACCGGCTCATGGAAACTGCTGCACGCCTCCGCTTCTGCACGGCAAATCAGGGCCTCACTTCCAGGCATGTGTTTCTGCTGGGTGTGCCGTCAGCGACACCGCATGGCAAGATGCTGACTTTCTCCTCGAGCAGAGTGACTGCAGGTACGAGGGCCTCGAAACAGTCAAAGCAGAGTATTATCACAGGGCAGCTCACACAAGTGCCATGACAAAGTTTTCCTGGGCACTTCGGACTCACCAGCAATGTTGTCCTGAGGCCGGTCGAGGTCTCTGGAAATGTAGCTCTCCTCAAGGAACGTAGAGTGTGTTGCCCGTCTCTAGGCACGCACAGACGGCCTCCGAGGGATCAACAAATGGGACTGGAAGATTCGCAGCCGGCCCACAGGGCTCTGGAGGTACTCAGTGAACTTGGAGGGGAAATGATGCATACACGAGAGGCCTAGGAGTCCTCAGAAGTTTTCTTCCTTTATAATAAAGCATATAAGCGACTAAGAACTCATGGAAAGAGCTGCATGCCTCCGTATCTACATGGGTACTAAGGGCCTAAACTGGAAGCAAGTTCACACGTTGAGTTTCCTTTTAGCGCTAGAGCTTGTCAGGGTGACCACACCGCAGGCGCAGAAGCACCTGGTTTAGATAGCAAATTCATTTTCTCCCCAGAAACATTCTTACAGGGTTTACAGGCCTGTCAAGAGCAGGGGATGTCAGGCAGCTTCAAGGCAGCATGAATGCAGCCTTCAAAATGGGAAAGCAAGGCTAGTTCCAGCAGGCCCCCGTTTCCATGGGCACACTCAGCATACCCCACTGTGGTTTCTAACAAGTCCAAAGAGACACAGGTTACCCTGTGTGTCTTTCCCTGAATCAGCTTCTCGAAGTAGAGTGTTCTGCATCAAGCGAACTGCCTCAACCAAGGAACGCCGTAGCTGCTCCTCTGGGCCTGAGGCTATTCAAAAGCCTGCAGGGCCGCAGGAAGAAAAGGACTTAAACTGCAGTCAGAACGCAAGCCGACTTCCTCTAGGAGGCACGGTGATTTCAAGCAGGAGGTCCTGGATGGAATGCGAAGCCGAGGGTTACTCTGAGTGCTGCTCAGACTAAGGCAATGCCTAAGACTTCTACGCCATGTGGGACGTGCCAGAACGGAGTTCGTAAACGTGCGCGAGTGCTGAGGAAATTAAGACGCCTCAAAAGAGAGTGCAGTGCGTTTCCCTACGCTCGGCAAGCACAGAGGGGCTGTACAGGGCTACGGTACTGGATGTTGCTTAGCAGACCCAGGTGCGCCTGGGGGTACTCAGTGTTCCTGCCGGCAACTGGGTGCCCACGCTAGCCTCCTAGGTGTCCACGTTAAAGGTACGCAGAGCACAGGCCACCGGCTCATGGAAACTGCTGCACGCCTCCGCTTCTGCACGGCAAATCAGGGCCTTACTTCCAGGCATGTGTTTCTGCTGGGTGTGCCGTCAGCGACACCGCATGGCAAGATGCTGACTTTCTCCTCGAGCAGAGTGACTGCAGGTACGAGGGCCTCGAAACAGTCAAAGCAGAGTATTATCACAGGGCAGCTCACACAAGTGCCATGACAAAGTTTTCCTGGGCACTTCGGACTCACCAGCAATGTTGTCCTGAGGCCGGTCGAGGTCTCTGGAAATGTAGCTCTCCTCAAGGAACGTAGAGTGTGTTGCCCGTCTCTAGGCACGCACAGACGGCCTCCGAGGGATCAACAAATGGGACTGGAAGATTCGCAGCCGGCCCACAGGGCTCTGGAGGTACTCAGTGAACTTGGAGGGGAAATGATGCATACACGAGAGGCCTAGGAGTCCTCAGAAGTTTTCTTCCTTTATAATAAAGCATATAAGCGACTAAGAACTCATGGAAAGAGCTGCATGCCTCCGTATCTACATGGGTACTAAGGGCCTAAACTGGAGGCAAGTTCACACGTTGAGTTTCCTTTTAGCGCTAGAGCTTGTCAGGGTGACCACACCGCAGGCGCAGAAGCACCTGGTTTAGATAGCAAATTCATTTTCTCCCCAGAAACATTCTTACAGGGTTTACAGGCCTGTCAAGAGCAGGGGATGTCAGGCAGCTTCAAGGCAGCATGAATGCAGCCTTCAAAATGGGAAAGCAAGGCTAGTTCCAGCAGGCCCCCGTTTCCATGGGCACACTCAGCATACCCCACTGTGGTTTCTAACAAGTCCAAAGAGACACAGGTTACCCTGTGTGTCTTTCCCTGAATCAGCTTCTCGAAGTAGAGTGTTCTGCATCAAGCGAACTGCCTCAACCAAGGAACGCCGTAGCTGCTCCTCTGGGCCTGAGGCTATTCAAAAGCCTGCAGGGCCGCAGGAAGAAAAGGACTTAAACTGCAGTCAGAACGCAAGCCGACTTCCTCTAGGAGGCACGGTGATTTCAAGCAGGAGGTCCTGGATGGAATGCGAAGCCGAGGGTTACTCTGAGTGCTGCTCAGACTAAGGCAATGCCTAAGACTTCTACGCCATGTGGGACGTGCCAGAACGGAGTTCGTAAACGTGCGCGAGTGCTGAGGAAATTAAGACGCCTCAAAAGAGAGTGCAGTGCGTTTCCCTACGCTCGGCAAGCACAGAGGGGCTGTACAGGGCTACGGTACTGGATGTTGCTTAGCAGACCCAGGTGCGCCTGGGGGTACTCAGTGTTCCTGCCGGCAACTGGGTGCCCACGCTAGCCTCCTAGGTGTCCAGAAAACTGTGCTGCCGTTAAAGGTACGCAGAGCACAGGCCACCGGCTCATGGAAACTGCTGCACGCCTCCGCTTCTGCAAGGCAAATCAGGGCCTCACTTCCAGGCATGTGTTTCTGCTGGGTGTGCCGTCAGCGACACCGCATGGCAAGATGCTGACTTTCTCCTCGAGCAGAGTGACTGCAGGTACGAGGGCCTCGAAACAGTCAAAGCAGAGTATTATCACAGGGCAGCTCACACAAGTGCCATGACAAAGTTTTCCTGGGCACTTCGGACTCACCAGCAATGTTGTCCTGAGGCCGGTCGAGGTCTCTGGAAATGTAGCTCTCCTCAAGGAACGTAGAGTGTGTTGCCCGTCTCTAGGCACGCACAGACGGCCTCCGAGGGATCAACAAATGGGACTGGAAGATTCGCAGCCGGCCCACAGGGCTCTGGAGGTACTCAGTGAACTTGGAGGGGAAATGATGCATACACGAGAGGCCTAGGAGTCCTCAGAAGTTTTCTTCCTTTATAATAAAGCATATAAGCGACTAAGAACTCATGGAAAGAGCTGCATGCCTCCGTATCTACATGGGTACTAAGGGCCTAAACTGGAGGCAAGTTCACACGTTGAGTTTCCTTTTAGCGCTAGAGCTTGTCAGGGTGACCACACCGCAGGCGCAGAAGCACCTGGTTTAGATAGCAAATTCATTTTCTCCCCAGAAACATTCTTACAGGGTTTACAGGCCTGTCAAGAGCAGGGGATGTCAGGCAGCTTCAAGGCAGCATGAATGCAGCCTTCAAAATGGGAAAGCAAGGCTAGTTCCAGCAGGCCCCCGTTTCCATGGGCACACTCAGCATACCCCACTGTGGTTTCTAACAAGTCCAAAGAGACACAGGTTACCCTGTGTGTCTTTCCCTGAATCAGCTTCTCGAAGTAGAGTGTTCTGCATCAAGCGAACTGCCTCAACCAAGGAACGCCGTAGCTGCTCCTCTGGGCCTGAGGCTATTCAAAAGCCTGCAGGGCCGCAGGAAGAAAAGGACTTAAACTGCAGTCAGAACGCAAGCCGACTTCCTCTAGGAGGCACGGTGATTTCAAGCAGGAGGTCCTGGATGGAATGCGAAGCCGAGGGTTACTCTGAGTGCTGCTCAGACTAAGGCAATGCCTAAGACTTCTACGCCATGTGGGACGTGCCAGAACGGAGTTCGTAAACGTGCGCGAGTGCTGAGGAAATTAAGACGCCTCAAAAGAGAGTGCAGTGCGTTTCCCTACGCTCGGCAAGCACAGAGGGGCTGTACAAGGCTACGGTACTGGATGTTGCTTAGCAGACCCAGGTGCGCCTGGGGGTACTCAGTGTTCCTGCCGGCAACTGGGTGCCCACGCTAGCCTCCTAGGTGTCCAGAAAACTGTGCTGCCGTTAAAGGTACGCAGAGCACAGGCCACCGGCTCATGGAAACTGCTGCACGCCTCCGCTTCTGCACGGCAAATCAGGGCCTCACTTCCAGGCATGTGTTTCAGCTGGGTGTGGCGTCAGCGACACCGCATGGCAAGATGCTGACTTTCTCCTCGAGCAGAGTGACTCCAGGTACGGGGGCCTCGAAGCATTCAAAACAGCCTCGAAGCATTCAAAACAGAGTGTTATCACATGGCAGCTCACACCAGGGCCATGACAAAGTCTTCCTGGGCACTTCGGACTCAGCAGCAATGTTGTCCTGAGGCCGGTCGAGGTCTCTGGAAATGTAGCTCTCATCAAGGAACGTACGGTGTGTTGCCCGTCTCTAGACACGCACAGACGGCCTCCGAGGGATCAACAAATGGGACTGGAAGTTTCGCAGCAGGCCCACAGGGCTCTGGAGGTACTCAGTGAACTTGGAGGGGAAATGATGCATACCCGAGAGGACTAGGAGTCCTCAGAAGTGTACTTCCTTTAAAATAAAGCATATAAGCGACTAAGAGCTCATGGAAAGAGCTGTAGGCCTCCGTATCTACATGGCTACTAAGGGCTTCAACTGGAGGCAAGTTCACACGTTGAGTTTCCTTTCAGTGCTAGAGCTTGTCAGGCTGACCACACCGCAGTCACGGAAGCACCTGGTTTAGACAGCAAATTCATTTTCTCCCCAGAAGCATTCTTACAGTGTTTACAGGACTATCAAGTGCAGGGAATATCAGGCAGCTTCAACACAGCATGAATGCGGCCTTCAAAATGGGAAAGCAAGGCTAGTTCCAGCAGGCCCCCGTTTCCATGGGCACACTCAGCATACCCCACTGTGGTTTCTAACAAGTCCAAAGAGACACAGGTTACCCTGTGTTTCCTTCCCTGAATCAGCTTCTCGAAGTAGGGTGTTCTGCATCAAGCGAACTGCCTCAACCAAGGAACGCCGTAGCTGCTCCTCTGGGCCTAGGCTATTCGAAAGCCTGCAGTACCACAGGAAGAACAGGACTTAAACTGCAGTCAGAACGCAAGCCGACTTCCTCTAGGAGGCATGGTGACTTCAGGCAGGAGGTCCTGGATGGAATGCGAAGCCGAGGGTTACTCTGAGTGCAGCTCAGACTAGGGCAACGCCTAAGACTTCTACGCCATGTGGGACGTGCCAGAACGGTGTTCGTGAACGTGCACGAGTGCTGAGGAAATTAAGACGCTCCAAAAGTGAGTGCAGTGCGTTTCCCTACGCTCGGCATGCACAGAGGGGCTCTAAAGGGCTACGGGACTGGATGTTGCTTAGCAGACCCAGGTGCGCCTGGGGCTACTCAGTGTTCCTGCCGGCAACAGGGTGCCCACGCTAGCTTCCTAGGTGTCCACGTTAAAGGTACGCAGAGCACAGGCCACCGGCTCATGGAAACTGCTGCACGCCTCCGCTTCTGCACGGCAAATCAGGGCCTTGCTTCCAGGCATGTGTTTCTGCTGGGTGTGGCGTCAGCGACACCGCATGGCAAGATGCTGACTTTCTCCTCGAGCAGAGTGACTGCAGGTACGAGGGCCTCGAAACAGTCAAAGCAGAGTATTATCACAGGGCAGCTCACACAAGTGCCATGACAAAGTTTTCTTGGGCACTTCGGACTCACCAGCAATGTTGTCCTGAGGCCGGTCGAGGTCTCTGGAAATGTAGCTCTCCTCAAGGAACGTACAGTGTGTTGCCCATCTCTAGGCATCCACAGACGGCCTCCGAGGGATCAACAAATGGGACTGGAAGATTCGCAGCCGGCCCACAGGGCTCTGGAGGTACTCAGTGAACTTGGAGGGGAAATGATGCATACACGAGAGGCCTAGGAGTCCTCAGAAGTTTTCTTCCTTTATAATAAAGCATATAAGCGACTAAGAACTCATGGAAAGAGCTGCATGCCTCCGTATCTACATGGGTACTAAGGGCCTAAACTGGAGGCAAGTTCACACGTTGAGTTTCCTTTTAGCGCTAGAGCTTGTCAGGGTGACCACACCGCAGGCGCAGAAGCACCTGGTTTAGATAGCAAATTCATTTTCTCCCCAGAAACATTCTTACAGGGTTTACAGGTCTGTCAAGAGCAGGGGATGTCAGGCAGCTTCAAGGCAGCATGAATGCAGCCTTCAAAATGGGAAAGCAAGGCTAGTTCCAGCAGGCCCCCGTTTCCATGGGCACACTCAGCATACCCCACTGTGGTTTCTAACAAGTCCAAAGAGACACAGGTTACCCTGTGTGTCTTTCCCTGAATCAGCTTCTCGAAGTAGAGTGTTCTGCATCAAGCGAACTGCCTCAACCAAGGAACGCCGTAGCTGCTCCTCTGGGCCTGTGGCTATTCAAAAGCCTGCAGGGCCGCAGGAAGAAAAGGACTTAAACTGCAGTCAGAACGCAAGCCGACTTCCTCTAGGAGGCACGGTGATTTCAAGCAGGAGGTCCTGGATGGAATGCGAAGCCGAGGGTTACTCTGAGTGCTGCTCAGACTAAGGCAATGCCTAAGACTTCTACGCCATGTGGGACGTGCCAGAACGGAGTTCGAAAACGTGCGCGAGTGCTGAGGAAATTAAGACGCCTCAAAAGTGAGTGCAGTGCGTTTCCCTACGCTCGGCAAGCACAGAGGGGCTGTACAGGGCTACGGTACTGGATGTTGCTTAGCAGACCCAGGTGCGCCTGGGGGTACTCAGTGTTCCTGCCGGCAACTGGGTGCCCACGCTAGCCTCCTAGGTGTCCAGAAAACTGTGCTGCCGTTAAAGGTACGCAGAGCACAGGCCACCGGCTCATGGAAACTGCTGCACGCCTCCGCTTCTGCAAGGCAAATCAGGGCCTCACTTCCAGGCATGTGTTTCTGCTGGGTGTGCCGTCAGCGACACCGCATGGCAAGATGCTGACTTTCTCCTCGAGCAGAGTGACTGCAGGTACGAGGGCCTCGAAACAGTCAAAGCAGAGTATTATCACAGGGCAGCTCACACAAGTGCCATGACAAAGTTTTCCTGGGCACTTCGGACTCACCAGCAATGTTGTCCTGAGGCCGGTCGAGGTCTCTGGAAATGTAGCTCTCCTCAAGGAACGTACAGTGTGTTGCCCGTCTCTAGGCACGCACAGACGGCCTCCGAGGGATCAACAAATGGGACTGGAAGATTCGCAGCCGGCCCACAGGGCTCTGGAGGTACTCAGTGAACTTGGAGGGGAAATGATGCATACACGAGAGGCCTAGGAGTCCTCAGAAGTTTTCTTCCTTTATAATAAAGCATATAAGCGACTAAGAACTCATGGAAAGAGCTGCATGCCTCCGTATCTACATGGGTACTAAGGGCCTAAACTGGAGGCAAGTTCACACGTTGAGTTTCCTTTTAGCGCTAGAGCTTGTCAGGGTGACCACACCGCAGGCGCAGAAGCACCTGGTTTAGATAGCAAATTCATTTTCTCCCCAGAAACATTCTTACAGGGTTTACAGGCCTGTCAAGAGCAGGGGATGTCAGGCAGCTTCAAGGCAGCATGAATGCAGCCTTCAAAATGGGAAAGCAAGGCTAGTTCCAGCAGGCCCCCGTTTCCATGGGCACACTCAGCATACCCCACTGTGGTTTCTAACAAGTCCAAAGAGACACAGGTTACCCTGTGTGTCTTTCCCTGAATCAGCTTCTCGAAGTAGAGTGTTCTGCATCAAGCGAACTGCCTCAACCAAGGAACGCCGTAGCTGCTCCTCTGGGCCTGAGGCTATTCAAAAGCCTGCAGGGCCGCAGGAAGAAAAGGACTTAAACTGCAGTCAGAACGCAAGCCGACTTCCTCTAGGAGGCACGGTGATTTCAAGCAGGAGGTCCTGGATGGAATGCGAAGCCGAGGGTTACTCTGAGTGCTGCTCAGACTAAGGCAGTGCCTAAGACTTCTACGCCATGTGGGACGTGCCAGAACGGAGTTCGTAAACGTGCGCGAGTGCTGAGGAAATTAAGACGCCTCAAAAGAGAGTGCAGTGCGTTTCCCTACGCTCGGCAAGCACAGAGGGGCTGTACAGGGCTACGGTACTGGATGTTGCTTAGCAGACCCAGGTGCGCCTGGGGGTACTCAGTGTTCCTGCCGGCAACTGGGTGCCCACGCTAGCCTCCTAGGTGTCCACGTTAAAGGTACGCAGAGCACAGGCCACCGGCTCATGGAAACTGCTGCACGCCTCCGCTTCTGCACGGCAAATCAGGGCCTTACTTCCAGGCATGTGTTTCTGCTGGGTGTGCCGTCAGCGACACCGCATGGCAAGATGCTGACTTTCTCCTCGAGCAGAGTGACTGCAGGTACGAGGGCCTCGAAACAGTCAAAGCAGAGTATTATCACAGGGCAGCTCACACAAGTGCCATGACAAAGTTTTCCTGGGCACTTCGGACTCACCAGCAATGTTGTCCTGAGGCCGGTCGAGGTCTCTGGAAATGTAGCTCTCCTCAAGGAACGTAGAGTGTGTTGCCCGTCTCTAGGCACGCACAGACGGCCTCCGAGGGATCAACAAATGGGACTGGAAGATTCGCAGCCGGCCCACAGGGCTCTGGAGGTACTCAGTGAACTTGGAGGGGAAATGATGCATACACGAGAGGCCTAGGAGTCCTCAGAAGTTTTCTTCCTTTATAATAAAGCATATAAGCGACTAAGAACTCATGGAAAGAGCTGCATGCCTCCGTATCTACATGGGTACTAAGGGCCTAAACTGGAGGCAAGTTCACACGTTGAGTTTCCTTTTAGCGCTAGAGCTTGTCAGGGTGACCACACCGCAGGCGCAGAAGCACCTGGTTTAGATAGCAAATTCATTTTCTCCCCAGAAACATTCTTACAGGGTTTACAGGCCTGTCAAGAGCAGGGGATGTCAGGCAGCTTCAAGGCAGCATGAATGCAGCCTTCAAAATGGGAAAGCAAGGCTAGTTCCAGCAGGCCCCCGTTTCCATGGGCACACTCAGCATACCCCACTGTGGTTTCTAACAAGTCCAAAGAGACACAGGTTACCCTGTGTGTCTTTCCCTGAATCAGCTTCTCGAAGTAGAGTGTTCTGCATCAAGCGAACTGCCTCAACCAAGGAACGCCGTAGCTGCTCCTCTGGGCCTGTGGCTATTCAAAAGCCTGCAGGGCCGCAGGAAGAAAAGGACTTAAACTGCAGTCAGAACGCAAGCCGACTTCCTCTAGGAGGCACGGTGATTTCAAGCAGGAGGTCCTGGATGGAATGCGAAGCCGAGGGTTACTCTGAGTGCTGCTGAGACTAAGGCAATGCCTAAGACTTCTACGCCATGTGGGACGTGCCAGAACGGAGTTCGTAAACGTGCGCGAGTGCTGAGGAAATTAAGACGCCTCAAAAGAGAGTGCAGTGCGTTTCCCTACGCTCGGCAAGCACAGAGGGGCTGTACAGGGCTACGGTACTGGATGTTGCTTAGCAGACCCAGGTGCGCCTGGGGGTACTCAGTGTTCCTGCCGGCAACTGGGTGCCCACGCTAGCCTCCTAGGTGTCCACGTTAAAGGTACGCAGAGCACAGGCCACCGGCTCATGGAAACTGCTGCACGCCTCCGCTTCTGCAAGGCAAATCAGGGCCTCACTTCCAGGCATGTGTTTCTGCTGGGTGTGCCGTCAGCGACACCGCATGGCAAGATGCTGACTTTCTCCTCGAGCAGAGTGACTGCAGGTACGAGGGCCTCGAAACAGTCAAAGCAGAGTATTATCACAGGGCAGCTCACACAAGTGCCATGACAAAGTTTTCCTGGGCACTTCGGACTCACCAGCAATGTTGTCCTGAGGCCGGTCGAGGTCTCTGGAAATGTAGCTCTCCTCAAGGAACGTAGAGTGTGTTGCCCGTCTCTAGGCACGCACAGACGGCCTCCGAGGGATCAACAAATGGGACTGGAAGATTCGCAGCCGGCCCACAGGGCTCTGGAGGTACTCAGTGAACTTGGAGGGGAAATGATGCATACACGAGAGGCCTAGGAGTCCTCAGAAGTTTTCTTCCTTTATAATAAAGCATATAAGCGACTAAGAACTCATGGAAAGAGCTGCATGCCTCCGTATCTACATGGGTACTAAGGGCCTAAACTGGAGGCAAGTTCACACGTTGAGTTTCCTTTTAGCGCTAGAGCTTGTCAGGGTGACCACACCGCAGGCGCAGAAGCACCTGGTTTAGATAGCAAATTCATTTTCTCCCCAGAAACATTCTTACAGGGTTTACAGGCCTGTCAAGAGCAGGGGATGTCAGGCAGCTTCAAGGCAGCATGAATGCAGCCTTCAAAATGGGAAAGCAAGGCTAGTTCCAGCAGGCCCCCGTTTCCATGGGCACACTCAGCATACCCCACTGTGGTTTCTAACAAGTCCAAAGAGACACAGGTTACCCTGTGTGTCTTTCCCTGAATCAGCTTCTCGAAGTAGAGTGTTCTGCATCAAGCGAACTGCCTCAACCAAGGAACGCCGTAGCTGCTCCTCTGGGCCTGAGGCTATTCAAAAGCCTGCAGGGCCGCAGGAAGAAAAGGACTTAAACTGCAGTCAGAACGCAAGCCGACTTCCTCTAGGAGGCACGGTGATTTCAAGCAGGAGGTCCTGGATGGAATGCGAAGCCGAGGGTTACTCTGAGTGCTGCTCAGACTAAGGCAATGCCTAAGACTTCTACGCCATGTGGGACGTGCCAGAACGGAGTTCGTAAACGTGCGCGAGTGCTGAGGAAATTAAGACGCCTCAAAAGAGAGTGCAGTGCGTTTCCCTACGCTCGGCAAGCACAGAGGGGCTGTACAAGGCTACGGTACTGGATGTTGCTTAGCAGACCCAGGTGCGCCTGGGGGTACTCAGTGTTCCTGCCGGCAACTGGGTGCCCACGCTAGCCTCCTAGGTGTCCAGAAAACTGTGCTGCCGTTAAAGGTACGCAGAGCACAGGCCACCGGCTCATGGAAACTGCTGCACGCCTCCGCTTCTGCACGGCAAATCAGGGCCTCACTTCCAGGCATGTGTTTCAGCTGGGTGTGGCGTCAGCGACACCGCATGGCAAGATGCTGACTTTCTCCTCGAGCAGAGTGACTCCAGGTACGGGGGCCTCGAAGCATTCAAAACAGCCTCGAAGCATTCAAAACAGAGTGTTATCACATGGCAGCTCACACCAGGGCCATGACAAAGTCTTCCTGGGCACTTCGGACTCAGCAGCAATGTTGTCCTGAGGCCGGTCGAGGTCTCTGGAAATGTAGCTCTCATCAAGGAACGTACGGTGTGTTGCCCGTCTCTAGACACGCACAGACGGCCTCCGAGGGATCAACAAATGGGACTGGAAGTTTCGCAGCAGGCCCACAGGGCTCTGGAGGTACTCAGTGAACTTGGAGGGGAAATGATGCATACCCGAGAGGACTAGGAGTCCTCAGAAGTGTACTTCCTTTAAAATAAAGCATATAAGCGACTAAGAACTCATGGAAAGAGCTGTAGGCCTCCGTATCTACATGGCTACTAAGGGCTTCAACTGGAGGCAAGTTCACACGTTGAGTTTCCTTTCAGTGCTAGAGCTTGTCAGGCTGACCACACCGCAGTCACGGAAGCACCTGGTTTAGACAGCAAATTCATTTTCTCCCCAGAAGCATTCTTACAGTGTTTACAGGACTATCAAGTGCAGGGAATATCAGGCAGCTTCAACACAGCATGAATGCGGCCTTCAAAATGGGAAAGCAAGGCTAGTTCCAGCAGGCCCCCGTTTCCATGGGCACACTCAGCATACCCCACTGTGGTTTCTAACAAGTCCAAAGAGACACAGGTTACCCTGTGTTTCCTTCCCTGAATCAGCTTCTCGAAGTAGGGTGTTCTGCATCAAGCGAACTGCCTCAACCAAGGAACGCCGTAGCTGCTCCTCTGGGCCTAGGCTATTCGAAAGCCTGCAGTGCCACAGGAAGAACAGGACTTAAACTGCAGTCAGAACGCAAGCCGACTTCCTCTAGGAGGCACGGTGATTTCAAGCAGGAGGTCCTGGATGGAATGCGAAGCCCAGGGTTACTCTGAGTGCTGCTCAGACTAAGGCAATGCCTAAGACTTCTACGCCATGTGGGACGTGCCAGAACGGAGTTCGTAAACGTGCGCGAGTGCTGAGGAAATTAAGACGCTCCAAAAGTGAGTGCAGTGCGTTTCCCTACGCTCGGCAAGCACAGAGGGGCTGTACAGTGCTACGGTACTGGATGTTGCTTAGCAGACCCAGGTGCGCCTGGGGGTACTCAGTGTTCCTGCCGGCAACTGGGTGCCCACGCTAGCCTCCTAGGTGTCCAGAAAACTGTGCTGCCGTTAAAGGTACGCAGAGCACAGGCCACCGGCTCATGGAAACTGCTGCACGCCTCCGCTTCTGCACGGCAAATCAGGGCCTTACTTCCAGGCATGTGTTTCTGCTGGGTGTGCCGTCAGCGACACCGCATGGCAAGATGCTGACTTTCTCCTCGAGCAGAGTGACTGCAGGTACGAGGGCCTCGAAACAGTCAAAGCAGAGTATTATCACAGGGCAGCTCACACAAGTGCCATGACAAAGTTTTCCTGGGCACTTCGGACTCACCAGCAATGTTGTCCTGAGGCCGGTCGAGGTCTCTGGAAATGTAGCTCTCCTCAAGGAACGTAGAGTGTGTTGCCCGTCTCTAGGCACGCACAGACGGCCTCCGAGGGATCAACAAATGGGACTGGAAGATTCGCAGCCGGCCCACAGGGCTCTGGAGGTACTCAGTGAACTTGGAGGGGAAATGATGCATACACGAGAGGCCTAGGAGTCCTCAGAAGTTTTCTTCCTTTATAATAAAGCATATAAGCGACTAAGAACTCATGGAAAGAGCTGCATGCCTCCGTATCTACATGGGTACTAAGGGCCTAAACTGGAAGCAAGTTCACACGTTGAGTTTCCTTTTAGCGCTAGAGCTTGTCAGGGTGACCACACCGCAGGCGCAGAAGCACCTGGTTTAGATAGCAAATTCATTTTCTCCCCAGAAACATTCTTACAGGGTTTACAGGCCTGTCAAGAGCAGGGGATGTCAGGCAGCTTCAAGGCAGCATGAATGCAGCCTTCAAAATGGGAAAGCAAGGCTAGTTCCAGCAGGCCCCCGTTTCCATGGGCACACTCAGCATACCCCACTGTGGTTTCTAACAAGTCCAAAGAGACACAGGTTACCCTGTGTGTCTTTCCCTGAATCAGCTTCTCGAAGTAGAGTGTTCTGCATCAAGCGAACTGCCTCAACCAAGGAACGCCGTAGCTGCTCCTCTGGGCCTGAGGCTATTCAAAAGCCTGCAGGGCCGCAGGAAGAAAAGGACTTAAACTGCAGTCAGAACGCAAGCCGACTTCCTCTAGGAGGCACGGTGATTTCAAGCAGGAGGTCCTGGATGGAATGCGAAGCCGAGGGTTACTCTGAGTGCTGCTCAGACTAAGGCAATGCCTAAGACTTCTACGCCATGTGGGACGTGCCAGAACG
The DNA here is from genome assembly GCF_949987515.2 of Delphinus delphis. Lineage (NCBI taxonomy): Eukaryota > Metazoa > Chordata > Mammalia > Artiodactyla > Delphinidae > Delphinus > Delphinus delphis. The sequence goes on from NW_027193087.1 coordinate 52,632, forward strand.
GAGTTCGTAAACGTGCGCGAGTGCTGAGGAAATTAAGACGCCTCAAAAGAGAGTGCAGTGCGTTTCCCTACGCTCGGCAAGCACAGAGGGGCTGTACAGGGCTACGGTACTGGATGTTGCTTAGCAGACCCAGGTGCGCCTGGGGGTACTCAGTGTTCCTGCCGGCAACTGGGTGCCCACGCTAGCCTCCTAGGTGTCCAGAAAACTGTGCTGCCGTTAAAGGTACGCAGAGCACAGGCCACCGGCTCATGGAAACTGCTGCACGCCTCCGCTTCTGCACGGCAAATCAGGGCCTCACTTCCAGGCATGTGTTTCTGCTGGGTGTGGCGTCAGCGACACCGCATGGCAAGATGCTGACTTTCTCCTCGAGCAGAGTGACTGCAGGTACGAGGGCCTCGAAACAGTCAAAGCAGAGTATTATCACAGGGCAGCTCACACAAGTGCCATGACAAAGTTTTCCTGGGCACTTCGGACTCACCAGCAATGTTGTCCTGAGGCCGGTCGAGGTCTCTGGAAATGTAGCTCTCCTCAAGGAACGTACAGTGTGTTGCCCGTCTCTAGGCACGCACAGACGGCCTCCGAGGGATCAACAAATGGGACTGGAAGATTCGCAGCCGGCCCACAGGGCTCTGGAGGTACTCAGTGAACTTGGAGGGGAAATGATGCATACACGAGAGGCCTAGGAGTCCTCAGAAGTTTTCTTCCTTTATAATAAAGCATATAAGCGACTAAGAACTCATGGAAAGAGCTGCATGCCTCCGTATCTACATGGGTACTAAGGGCCTAAACTGGAGGCAAGTTCACACGTTGAGTTTCCTTTTAGCGCTAGAGCTTGTCAGGGTGACCACACCGCAGGCGCAGAAGCACCTGGTTTAGATAGCAAATTCATTTTCTCCCCAGAAACATTCTTACAGGGTTTACAGGCCTGTCAAGAGCAGGGGATGTCAGGCAGCTTCAAGGCAGCATGAATGCAGCCTTCAAAATGGGAAAGCAAGGCTAGTTCCAGCAGGCCCCCGTTTCCATGGGCACACTCAGCATACCCCACTGTGGTTTCTAACAAGTCCAAAGAGACACAGGTTACCCTGTGTGTCTTTCCCTGAATCAGCTTCTCGAAGTAGAGTGTTCTGCATCAAGCGAACTGCCTCAACCAAGGAACGCCGTAGCTGCTCCTCTGGGCCTGAGGCTATTCAAAAGCCTGCAGGGCCGCAGGAAGAAAAGGACTTAAACTGCAGTCAGAACGCAAGCCGACTTCCTCTAGGAGGCACGGTGATTTCAAGCAGGAGGTCCTGGATGGAATGCGAAGCCGAGGGTTACTCTGAGTGCTGCTCAGACTAAGGCAGTGCCTAAGACTTCTACGCCATGTGGGACGTGCCAGAACGGAGTTCGTAAACGTGCGCGAGTGCTGAGGAAATTAAGACGCTCCAAAAGTGAGTGCAGTGCGTTTCCCTACGCTCGGCAAGCACAGAGGGGCTGTACAGGGCTACGGTACTGGATGTTGCTTAGCAGACCCAGGTGCGCCTGGGGGTACTCAGTGTTCCTGCCGGCAACTGGGTGCCCACGCTAGCCTCCTAGGTGTCCAGAAAACTGTGCTGCCGTTAAAGGTACGCAGAGCACAGGCCACCGGCTCATGGAAACTGCTGCACGCCTCCGCTTCTGCAAGGCAAATCAGGGCCTCACTTCCAGGCATGTGTTTCTGCTGGGTGTGCCGTCAGCGACACCGCATGGCAAGATGCTGACTTTCTCCTCGAGCAGAGTGACTGCAGGTACGAGGGCCTCGAAACAGTCAAAGCAGAGTATTATCACAGGGCAGCTCACACAAGTGCCATGACAAAGTTTTCCTGGGCACTTCGGACTCACCAGCAATGTTGTCCTGAGGCCGGTCGAGGTCTCTGGAAATGTAGCTCTCCTCAAGGAACGTAGAGTGTGTTGCCCGTCTCTAGGCACGCACAGACGGCCTCCGAGGGATCAACAAATGGGACTGGAAGATTCGCAGCCGGCCCACAGGGCTCTGGAGGTACTCAGTGAACTTGGAGGGGAAATGATGCATACACGAGAGGCCTAGGAGTCCTCAGAAGTTTTCTTCCTTTATAATAAAGCATATAAGCGACTAAGAACTCATGGAAAGAGCTGCATGCCTCCGTATCTACATGGGTACTAAGGGCCTAAACTGGAGGCAAGTTCACACGTTGAGTTTCCTTTTAGCGCTAGAGCTTGTCAGGGTGACCACACCGCAGGCGCAGAAGCACCTGGTTTAGATAGCAAATTCATTTTCTCCCCAGAAACATTCTTACAGGGTTTACAGGCCTGTCAAGAGCAGGGGATGTCAGGCAGCTTCAAGGCAGCATGAATGCAGCCTTCAAAATGGGAAAGCAAGGCTAGTTCCAGCAGGCCCCCGTTTCCATGGGCACACTCAGCATACCCCACTGTGGTTTCTAACAAGTCCAAAGAGACACAGGTTACCCTGTGTGTCTTTCCCTGAATCAGCTTCTCGAAGTAGAGTGTTCTGCATCAAGCGAACTGCCTCAACCAAGGAACGCCGTAGCTGCTCCTCTGGGCCTGAGGCTATTCAAAAGCCTGCAGGGCCGCAGGAAGAAAAGGACTTAAACTGCAGTCAGAACGCAAGCCGACTTCCTCTAGGAGGCACGGTGATTTCAAGCAGGAGGTCCTGGATGGAATGCGAAGCCGAGGGTTACTCTGAGTGCTGCTCAGACTAAGGCAATGCCTAAGACTTCTACGCCATGTGGGACGTGCCAGAACGGAGTTCGTAAACGTGCGCGAGTGCTGAGGAAATTAAGACGCCTCAAAAGAGAGTGCAGTGCGTTTCCCTACGCTCGGCAAGCACAGAGGGGCTGTACAAGGCTACGGTACTGGATGTTCCTTAGCAGACCCAGGTGCGCCTGGGGGTACTCAGTGTTCCTGCCGGCAACTGGGTGCCCACGCTAGCCTCCTAGGTGTCCAGAAAACTGTGCTGCCGTTAAAGGTACGCAGAGCACAGGCCACCGGCTCATGGAAACTGCTGCACGCCTCCGCTTCTGCACGGCAAATCAGGGCCTCACTTCCAGGCATGTGTTTCAGCTGGGTGTGGCGTCAGCGACACCGCATGGCAAGATGCTGACTTTCTCCTCGAGCAGAGTGACTCCAGGTACGGGGGCCTCGAAGCATTCAAAACAGCCTCGAAGCATTCAAAACAGAGTGTTATCACATGGCAGCTCACACCAGGGCCATGACAAAGTCTTCCTGGGCACTTCGGACTCAGCAGCAATGTTGTCCTGAGGCCGGTCGAGGTCTCTGGAAATGTAGCTCTCATCAAGGAACGTACGGTGTGTTGCCCGTCTCTAGACACGCACAGACGGCCTCCGAGGGATCAACAAATGGGACTGGAAGTTTCGCAGCAGGCCCACAGGGCTCTGGAGGTACTCAGTGAACTTGGAGGGGAAATGATGCATACCCGAGAGGACTAGGAGTCCTCAGAAGTGTACTTCCTTTAAAATAAAGCATATAAGCGACTAAGAACTCATGGAAAGAGCTGTAGGCCTCCGTATCTACATGGCTACTAAGGGCTTCAACTGGAGGCAAGTTCACACGTTGAGTTTCCTTTCAGTGCTAGAGCTTGTCAGGCTGACCACACCGCAGTCACGGAAGCACCTGGTTTAGACAGCAAATTCATTTTCTCCCCAGAAGCATTCTTACAGTGTTTACAGGACTATCAAGTGCAGGGAATATCAGGCAGCTTCAACACAGCATGAATGCGGCCTTCAAAATGGGAAAGCAAGGCTAGTTCCAGCAGGCCCCCGTTTCCATGGGCACACTCAGCATACCCCACTGTGGTTTCTAACAAGTCCAAAGAGACACAGGTTACCCTGTGTTTCCTTCCCTGAATCAGCTTCTCGAAGTAGGGTGTTCTGCATCAAGCGAACTGCCTCAACCAAGGAACGCCGTAGCTGCTCCTCTGGGCCTAGGCTATTCGAAAGCCTGCAGTACCACAGGAAGAACAGGACTTAAACTGCAGTCAGAACGCAAGCCGACTTCCTCTAGGAGGCATGGTGACTTCAGGCAGGAGGTCCTGGATGGAATGCGAAGCCGAGGGTTACTCTGAGTGCAGCTCAGACTAGGGCAACGCCTAAGACTTCTACGCCATGTGGGACGTGCCAGAACGGTGTTCGTGAACGTGCACGAGTGCTGAGGAAATTAAGACGCTCCAAAAGTGAGTGCAGTGCGTTTCCCTACGCTCGGCATGCACAGAGGGGCTCTAAAGGGCTACGGGACTGGATGTTGCTTAGCAGACCCAGGTGCGCCTGGGGCTACTCAGTGTTCCTGCCGGCAACAGGGTGCCCACGCTAGCTTCCTAGGTGTCCACGTTAAAGGTACGCAGAGCACAGGCCACCGGCTCATGGAAACTGCTGCACGCCTCCGCTTCTGCAAGGCAAATCAGGGCCTCACTTCCAGGCATGTGTTTCTGCTGGGTGTGGCGTCAGCGACACCGCATGGCAAGATGCTGACTTTCTCCTCGAGCAGAGTGACTGCAGGTACGAGGGCCTCGAAACAGTCAAAGCAGAGTATTATCACAGGGCAGCTCACACAAGTGCCATGACAAAGTTTTCCTGGGCACTTCGGACTCACCAGCAATGTTGTCCTGAGGCCGGTCGAGGTCTCTGGAAATGTAGCTCTCCTCAAGGAACGTAGAGTGTGTTGCCCGTCTCTAGGCACGCACAGACGGCCTCCGAGGGATCAACAAATGGGACTGGAAGATTCGCAGCCGGCCCACAGGGCTCTGGAGGTACTCAGTGAACTTGGAGGGGAAATGATGCATACACGAGAGGCCTAGGAGTCCTCAGAAGTTTTCTTCCTTTATAATAAAGCATATAAGCGACTAAGAACTCATGGAAAGAGCTGCATGCCTCCGTATCTACATGGGTACTAAGGGCCTAAACTGGAGGCAAGTTCACACGTTGAGTTTCCTTTTAGCGCTAGAGCTTGTCAGGGTGACCACACCGCAGGCGCAGAAGCACCTGGTTTAGATAGCAAATTCATTTTCTCCCCAGAAACATTCTTACAGGGTTTACAGGCCTGTCAAGAGCAGGGGATGTCAGGCAGCTTCAAGGCAGCATGAATGCAGCCTTCAAAATTGGAAAGCAAGGCTAGTTCCAGCAGGCCCCCGTTTCCATGGGCACACTCAGCATACCCCACTGTGGTTTCTAACAAGTCCAAAGAGACACAGGTTACCCTGTGTGTCTTTCCCTGAATCAGCTTCTCGAAGTAGAGTGTTCTGCATCAAGCGAACTGCCTCAACCAAGGAACGCCGTAGCTGCTCCTCTGGGCCTGAGGCTATTCAAAAGCCTGCAGGGCCGCAGGAAGAAAAGGACTTAAACTGCAGTCAGAACGCAAGCCGACTTCCTCTAGGAGGCACGGTGATTTCAAGCAGGAGGTCCTGGATGGAATGCGAAGCCGAGGGTTACTCTGAGTGCTGCTCAGACTAAGGCAATGCCTAAGACTTCTACGCCATGTGGGACGTGCCAGAACGGAGTTCGTAAACGTGCGCGAGTGCTGAGGAAATTAAGACGCCTCAAAAGAGAGTGCAGTGCGTTTCCCTACGCTCGGCAAGCACAGAGGGGCTGTACAAGGCTACGGTACTGGATGTTCCTTAGCAGACCCAGGTGCGCCTGGGGGTACTCAGTGTTCCTGCCGGCAACTGGGTGCCCACGCTAGCCTCCTAGGTGTCCAGAAAACTGTGCTGCCGTTAAAGGTACGCAGAGCACAGGCCACCGGCTCATGGAAACTGCTGCACGCCTCCGCTTCTGCACGGCAAATCAGGGCCTCACTTCCAGGCATGTGTTTCAGCTGGGTGTGGCGTCAGCGACACCGCATGGCAAGATGCTGACTTTCTCCTCGAGCAGAGTGACTCCAGGTACGGGGGCCTCGAAGCATTCAAAACAGCCTCGAAGCATTCAAAACAGAGTGTTATCACATGGCAGCTCACACCAGGGCCATGACAAAGTCTTCCTGGGCACTTCGGACTCAGCAGCAATGTTGTCCTGAGGCCGGTCGAGGTCTCTGGAAATGTAGCTCTCATCAAGGAACGTACGGTGTGTTGCCCGTCTCTAGACACGCACAGACGGCCTCCGAGGGATCAACAAATGGGACTGGAAGTTTCGCAGCAGGCCCACAGGGCTCTGGAGGTACTCAGTGAACTTGGAGGGGAAATGATGCATACCCGAGAGGACTAGGAGTCCTCAGAAGTGTACTTCCTTTAAAATAAAGCATATAAGCGACTAAGAACTCATGGAAAGAGCTGTAGGCCTCCGTATCTACATGGCTACTAAGGGCTTCAACTGGAGGCAAGTTCACACGTTGAGTTTCCTTTCAGTGCTAGAGCTTGTCAGGCTGACCACACCGCAGTCACGGAAGCACCTGGTTTAGACAGCAAATTCATTTTCTCCCCAGAAGCATTCTTACAGTGTTTACAGGACTATCAAGTGCAGGGAATATCAGGCAGCTTCAACACAGCATGAATGCGGCCTTCAAAATGGGAAAGCAAGGCTAGTTCCAGCAGGCCCCCGTTTCCATGGGCACACTCAGCATACCCCACTGTGGTTTCTAACAAGTCCAAAGAGACACAGGTTACCCTGTGTTTCCTTCCCTGAATCAGCTTCTCGAAGTAGGGTGTTCTGCATCAAGCGAACTGCCTCAACCAAGGAACGCCGTAGCTGCTCCTCTGGGCCTAGGCTATTCGAAAGCCTGCAGTGCCACAGGAAGAACAGGACTTAAACTGCAGTCAGAACGCAAGCCGACTTCCTCTAGGAGGCATGGTGACTTCAGGCAGGAGGTCCTGGATGGAATGCGAAGCCGAGGGTTACTCTGAGTGCAGCTCAGACTAGGGCAACGCCTAAGACTTCTACGCCATGTGGGACGTGCCAGAACGGTGTTCGTGAACGTGCACGAGTGCTGAGGAAATTAAGACGCTCCAAAAGTGAGTGCAGTGCGTTTCCCTACGCTCGGCATGCACAGAGGGGCTCTAAAGGGCTACGGGACTGGATGTTGCTTAGCAGACCCAGGTGCGCCTGGGGCTACTCAGTGTTCCTGCCGGCAACAGGGTGCCCACGCTAGCTTCCTAGGTGTCCACGTTAAAGGTACGCAGAGCACAGGCCACCGGCTCATGGAAACTGCTGCACGCCTCCGCTTCTGCACGGCAAATCAGGGCCTTACTTCCAGGCATGTGTTTCTGCTGGGTGTGGCGTCAGCGACACCGCATGGCAAGATGCTGACTTTCTCCTCGAGCAGAGTGACTGCAGGTACGAGGGCCTCGAAACAGTCAAAGCAGAGTATTATCACAGGGCAGCTCACACAAGTGCCATGACAAAGTTTTCCTGGGCACTTCGGACTCACCAGCAATGTTGTCCTGAGGCCGGTCGAGGTCTCTGGAAATGTAGCTCTCCTCAAGGAACGTAGAGTGTGTTGCCCGTCTCTAGGCACGCACAGACGGCCTCCGAGGGATCAACAAATGGGACTGGAAGATTCGCAGCCGGCCCACAGGGCTCTGGAGGTACTCAGTGAACTTGGAGGGGAAATGATGCATACACGAGAGGCCTAGGAGTCCTCAGAAGTTTTCTTCCTTTATAATAAAGCATATAAGCGACTAAGAACTCATGGAAAGAGCTGCATGCCTCCGTATCTACATGGGTACTAAGGGCCTAAACTGGAGGCAAGTTCACACGTTGAGTTTCCTTTTAGCGCTAGAGCTTGTCAGGGTGACCACACCGCAGGCGCAGAAGCACCTGGTTTAGATAGCAAATTCATTTTCTCCCCAGAAACATTCTTACAGGGTTTACAGGCCTGTCAAGAGCAGGGGATGTCAGGCAGCTTCAAGGCAGCATGAATGCAGCCTTCAAAATGGGAAAGCAAGGCTAGTTCCAGCAGGCCCCCGTTTCCATGGGCACACTCAGCATACCCCACTGTGGTTTCTAACAAGTCCAAAGAGACACAGGTTACCCTGTGTGTCTTTCCCTGAATCAGCTTCTCGAAGTAGAGTGTTCTGCATCAAGCGAACTGCCTCAACCAAGGAACGCCGTAGCTGCTCCTCTGGGCCTGTGGCTATTCAAAAGCCTGCAGGGCCGCAGGAAGAAAAGGACTTAAACTGCAGTCAGAACGCAAGCCGACTTCCTCTAGGAGGCACGGTGATTTCAAGCAGGAGGTCCTGGATGGAATGCGAAGCCGAGGGTTACTCTGAGTGCTGCTCAGACTAAGGCAATGCCTAAGACTTCTACGCCATGTGGGACGTGCCAGAACGGAGTTCGTAAACGTGCGCGAGTGCTGAGGAAATTAAGACGCCTCAAAAGAGAGTGCAGTGCGTTTCCCTACGCTCGGCAAGCACAGAGGGGCTGTACAGGGCTACGGTACTGGATGTTGCTTAGCAGACCCAGGTGCGCCTGGGGGTACTCAGTGTTCCTGCCGGCAACAGGGTGCCCACGCTAGCTTCCTAGGTGTCCACGTTAAAGGTACGCAGAGCACAGGCCACCGGCTCATGGAAACTGCTGCACGCCTCCGCTTCTGCACGGCAAATCAGGGCCTCACTTCCAGGCATGTGTTTCTGCTGGGTGTGCCGTCAGCGACACCGCATGGCAAGATGCTGACTTTCTCCTCGAGCAGAGTGATTGCAGGTACGAGGGCCTCGAAACAGTCAAAGCAGAGTATTATCACAGGGCAGCTCACACAAGTGCCATGACAAAGTTTTCCTGGGCACTTCGGACTCACCAGCAATGTTGTCCTGAGGCCGGTCGAGGTCTCTGGAAATGTAGCTCTCCTCAAGGAACGTAGAGTGTGTTGCCCGTCTCTAGGCACGCACAGACGGCCTCCGAGGGATCAACAAATGGGACTGGAAGATTCGCAGCCGGCCCACAGGGCTCTGGAGGTACTCAGTGAACTTGGAGGGGAAATGATGCATACACGAGAGGCCTAGGAGTCCTCAGAAGTTTTCTTCCTTTATAATAAAGCATATAAGCGACTAAGAACTCATGGAAAGAGCTGCATGCCTCCGTATCTACATGGGTACTAAGGGCCTAAACTGGAGGCAAGTTCACACGTTGAGTTTCCTTTTAGCGCTAGAGCTTGTCAGGGTGACCACACCGCAGGCGCAGAAGCACCTGGTTTAGATAGCAAATTCATTTTCTCCCCAGAAACATTCTTACAGGGTTTACAGGCCTGTCAAGAGCAGGGGATGTCAGGCAGCTTCAAGGCAGCATGAATGCAGCCTTCAAAATGGGAAAGCAAGGCTAGTTCCAGCAGGCCCCCGTTTCCATGGGCACACTCAGCATACCCCACTGTGGTTTCTAACAAGTCCAAAGAGACACAGGTTACCCTGTGTGTCTTTCCCTGAATCAGCTTCTCGAAGTAGAGTGTTCTGCATCAAGCGAACTGCCTCAACCAAGGAACGCCGTAGCTGCTCCTCTGGGCCTGAGGCTATTCAAAAGCCTGCAGGGCCGCAGGAAGAAAAGGACTTAAACTGCAGTCAGAACGCAAGCCGACTTCCTCTAGGAGGCACGGTGATTTCAAGCAGGAGGTCCTGGATGGAATGCGAAGCCGAGGGTTACTCTGAGTGCTGCTCAGACTAAGGCAATGCCTAAGACTTCTACGCCATGTGGGACGTGCCAGAACGGAGTTCGTAAACGTGCGCGAGTGCTGAGGAAATTAAGACGCCTCAAAAGAGAGTGCAGTGCGTTTCCCTACGCTCGGCAAGCACAGAGGGGCTGTACAAGGCTACGGTACTGGATGTTCCTTAGCAGACCCAGGTGCGCCTGGGGGTACTCAGTGTTCCTGCCGGCAACTGGGTGCCCACGCTAGCCTCCTAGGTGTCCAGAAAACTGTGCTGCCGTTAAAGGTACGCAGAGCACAGGCCACCGGCTCATGGAAACTGCTGCACGCCTCCGCTTCTGCACGGCAAATCAGGGCCTCACTTCCAGGCATGTGTTTCAGCTGGGTGTGGCGTCAGCGACACCGCATGGCAAGATGCTGACTTTCTCCTCGAGCAGAGTGACTCCAGGTACGGGGGCCTCGAAGCATTCAAAACAGCCTCGAAGCATTCAAAACAGAGTGTTATCACATGGCAGCTCACACCAGGGCCATGACAAAGTCTTCCTGGGCACTTCGGACTCAGCAGCAATGTTGTCCTGAGGCCGGTCGAGGTCTCTGGAAATGTAGCTCTCATCAAGGAACGTACGGTGTGTTGCCCGTCTCTAGGCACGCACAGACGGCCTCCGAGGGATCAACAAATGGGACTGGAAGTTTCGCAGCAGGCCCACAGGGCTCTGGAGGTACTCAGTGAACTTGGAGGGGAAATGATGCATACCCGAGAGGACTAGGAGTCCTCAGAAGTGTACTTCCTTTAAAATAAAGCATATAAGCGACTAAGAACTCATGGAAAGAGCTGTAGGCCTCCGTATCTACATGGCTACTAAGGGCTTCAACTGGAGGCAAGTTCACACGTTGAGTTTCCTTTCAGTGCTAGAGCTTGTCAGGCTGACCACACCGCAGTCACGGAAGCACCTGGTTTAGACAGCAAATTCATTTTCTCCCCAGAAGCATTCTTACAGTGTTTACAGGACTATCAAGTGCAGGGAATATCAGGCAGCTTCAACACAGCATGAATGCGGCCTTCAAAATGGGAAAGCAAGGCTAGTTCCAGCAGGCCCCCGTTTCCATGGGCACACTCAGCATACCCCACTGTGGTTTCTAACAAGTCCAAAGAGACACAGGTTACCCTGTGTTTCCTTCCCTGAATCAGCTTCTCGAAGTAGGGTGTTCTGCATCAAGCGAACTGCCTCAACCAAGGAACGCCGTAGCTGCTCCTCTGGGCCTAGGCTATTCGAAAGCCTGCAGTGCCACAGGAAGAACAGGACTTAAACTGCAGTCAGAACGCAAGCCGACTTCCTCTAGGAGGCATGGTGACTTCAGGCAGGAGGTCCTGGATGGAATGCGAAGCCGAGGGTTACTCTGAGTGCAGCTCAGACTAGGGCAACGCCTAAGACTTCTACGCCATGTGGGACGTGCCAGAACGGTGTTCGTGAACGTGCACGAGTGCTGAGGAAATTAAGACGCTCCAAAAGTGAGTGCAGTGCGTTTCCCTACGCTCGGCATGCACAGAGGGGCTCTAAAGGGCTACGGGACTGGATGTTGCTTAGCAGACCCAGGTGCGCCTGGGGCTACTCAGTGTTCCTGCCGGCAACAGGGTGCCCACGCTAGCTTCCTAGGTGTCCACGTTAAAGGTACGCAGAGCACAGGCCACCGGCTCATGGAAACTGCTGCACGCCTCCGCTTCTGCACGGCAAATCAGGGCCTTACTTCCAGGCATGTGTTTCTGCTGGGTGTGGCGTCAGCGACACCGCATGGCAAGATGCTGACTTTCTCCTCGAGCAGAGTGACTGCAGGTACGAGGGCCTCGAAACAGTCAAAGCAGAGTATTATCACAGGGCAGCTCACACAAGTGCCATGACAAAGTTTTCCTGGGCACTTCGGACTCACCAGCAATGTTGTCCTGAGGCCGGTCGAGGTCTCTGGAAATGTAGCTCTCCTCAAGGAACGTACAGTGTGTTGCCCGTCTCTAGGCACGCACAGACGGCCTCCGAGGGATCAACAAATGGGACTGGAAGATTCGCAGCCGGCCCACAGGGCTCTGGAGGTACTCAGTGAACTTGGAGGGGAAATGATGCATACACGAGAGGCCTAGGAGTCCTCAGAAGTTTTCTTCCTTTATAATAAAGCATATAAGCGACTAAGAACTCATGGAAAGAGCTGCATGCCTCCATATCTACATGGGTACTAAGGGCCTAAACTGGAGGCAAGTTCACACGTTGAGTTTCCTTTTAGCGCTAGAGCTTGTCAGGGTGACCACACCGCAGGCGCAGAAGCACCTGGATTAGATAGCAAATTCATTTTCTCCCCAGAAACATTCTTACAGGGTTTACAGGCCTGTCAAGAGCAGGGGATGTCAGGCAGCTTCAAGGCAGCATGAATGCAGCCTTCAAAATGGGAAAGCAAGGCTAGTTCCAGCAGGCCCCCGTTTCCATGGGCACACTCAGCATACCCCACTGTGGTTTCTAACAAGTCCAAAGAGACACAGGTTACCCTGTGTGTCTTTCCCTGAATCAGCTTCTCGAAGTAGAGTGTTCTGCATCAAGCGAACTGCCTCAACCAAGGAACGCCGTAGCTGCTCCTCTGGGCCTGAGGCTATTCAAAAGCCTGCAGGGCCGCAGGAAGAAAAGGACTTAAACTGCAGTCAGAACGCAAGCCGACTTCCTCTAGGAGGCACGGTGATTTCAAGCAGGAGGTCCTGGATGGAATGCGAAGCCGAGGGTTACTCTGAGTGCTGCTCAGACTAAGGCAATGCCTAAGACTTCTACGCCATGTGGGACGTGCCAGAACGGAGTTCGAAAACGTGCGCGAGTGCTGAGGAAATTAAGACGCTCCAAAAGTGAGTGCAGTGCGTTTCCCTACGCTCGGCAAGCACAGAGGGGCTGTACAGGGCTACGGTACTGGATGTTGCTTAGCAGACCCAGGTGCGCCTGGGGGTACTCAGTGTTCCTGCCGGCAACTGGGTGCCCACGCTAGCCTCCTAGGTGTCCAGAAAACTGTGCTGCCGTTAAAGGTACGCAGAGCACAGGCCACCGGCTCATGGAAACTGCTGCACGCCTCCGCTTCTGCACGGCAAATCAGGGCCTTACTTCCAGGCATGTGTTTCTGCTGGGTGTGCCGTCAGCGACACCGCATGGCAAGATGCTGACTTTCTCCTCGAGCAGAGTGACTGCAGGTACGAGGGCCTCGAAACAGTCAAAGCAGAGTATTATCACAGGGCAGCTCACACAAGTGCCATGACAAAGTTTTCCTGGGCACTTCGGACTCACCAGCAATGTTGTCCTGAGGCCGGTCGAGGTCTCTGGAAATGTAGCTCTCCTCAAGGAACGTAGACTGTGTTGCCCGTCTCTAGGCACGCACAGACGGCCTCCGAGGGATCAACAAATGGGACGGAAGATTCGCAGCCGGCCCACAGGGCTCTAGAGGTACTCAGTGAACTTGCAGGGGAAATGATGCATACACGAGAGGCCTAGGAGTCCTCAGAAGTTTTCTTCCTTTATAATAAAGCATATAAGCGACTAAGAACTCATGGAAAGAGCTGCATGCCTCCGTATCTACATGGGTACTAAGGGCCTAAACTGGAGGCAAGTTCACACGTTGAGTTTCCTTTTAGCGCTAGAGCTTGTCAGGGTGACCACACCGCAGGCGCAGAAGCACCTGGTTTAGATAGCAAATTCATTTTCTCCCCAGAAACATTCTTACAGGGTTTACAGGCCTGTCAAGAGCAGGGGATGTCAGGCAGCTTCAAGGCAGCATGAATGCAGCCTTCAAAATGGGAAAGCAAGGCTAGTTCCAGCAGGCCCCCGTTTCCATGGGCACACTCAGCATACCCCACTGTGGTTTCTAACAAGTCCAAAGAGACACAGGTTACCCTGTGTGTCTTTCCCTGAATCAGCTTCTCGAAGTAGAGTGTTCTGCATCAAGCGAACTGCCTCAACCAAGGAACGCCGTAGCTGCTCCTCTGGGCCTGAGGCTATTCAAAAGCCTGCAGGGCCGCAGGAAGAAAAGGACTTAAACTGCAGTCAGAACGCAAGCCGACTTCCTCTAGGAGGCACGGTGATTTCAAGCAGGAGGTCCTGGATGGAATGCGAAGCCGAGGGTTACTCTGAGTGCTGCTCAGACTAAGGCAATGCCTAAGACTTCTACGCCATGTGGGACGTGCCAGAACGGAGTTCGTAAACGTGCGCGAGTGCTGAGGAAATTAAGACGCCTCAAAAGAGAGTGCAGTGCGTTTCCCTACGCTCGGCAAGCACAGAGGGGCTGTACAAGGCTACGGTACTGGATGTTCCTTAGCAGACCCAGGTGCGCCTGGGGGTACTCAGTGTTCCTGCCGGCAACTGGGTGCCCACGCTAGCCTCCTAGGTGTCCAGAAAACTGTGCTGCCGTTAAAGGTACGCAGAGCACAGGCCACCGGCTCATGGAAACTGCTGCACGCCTCCGCTTCTGCACGGCAAATCAGGGCCTCACTTCCAGGCATGTGTTTCAGCTGGGTGTGGCGTCAGCGACACCGCATGGCAAGATGCTGACTTTCTCCTCGAGCAGAGTGACTCCAGGTACGGGGGCCTCGAAGCATTCAAAACAGCCTCGAAGCATTCAAAACAGAGTGTTATCACATGGCAGCTCACACCAGGGCCATGACAAAGTCTTCCTGGGCACTTCGGACTCAGCAGCAATGTTGTCCTGAGGCCGGTCGAGGTCTCTGGAAATGTAGCTCTCATCAAGGAACGTACGGTGTGTTGCCCGTCTCTAGACACGCACAGACGGCCTCCGAGGGATCAACAAATGGGACTGGAAGTTTCGCAGCAGGCCCACAGGGCTCTGGAGGTACTCAGTGAACTTGGAGGGGAAATGATGCATACCCGAGAGGACTAGGAGTCCTCAGAAGTGTACTTCCTTTAAAATAAAGCATATAAGCGACTAAGAACTCATGGAAAGAGCTGTAGGCCTCCGTATCTACATGGCTACTAAGGGCTTCAACTGGAGGCAAGTTCACACGTTGAGTTTCCTTTCAGTGCTAGAGCTTGTCAGGCTGACCACACCGCAGTCACGGAAGCACCTGGTTTAGACAGCAAATTCATTTTCTCCCCAGAAGCATTCTTACAGTGTTTACAGGACTATCAAGTGCAGGGAATATCAGGCAGCTTCAACGCAGCATGAATGCGGCCTTCAAAATGGGAAAGCAAGGCTAGTTCCAGCAGGCCCCCGTTTCCATGGGCACACTCAGCATACCCCACTGTGGTTTCTAACAAGTCCAAAGAGACACAGGTTACCCTGTGTTTCCTTCCCTGAATCAGCTTCTCGAAGTAGGGTGTTCTGCATCAAGCGAACTGCCTCAACCAAGGAACGCCGTAGCTGCTCCTCTGGGCCTAGGCTATTCGAAAGCCTGCAGTGCCACAGGAAGAACAGGACTTAAACTGCAGTCAGAACGCAAGCCGACTTCCTCTAGGAGGCATGGTGACTTCAGGCAGGAGGTCCTGGATGGAATGCGAAGCCGAGGGTTACTCTGAGTGCAGCTCAGACTAGGGCAACGCCTAAGACTTCTACGCCATGTGGGACGTGCCAGAACGGTGTTCGTGAACGTGCACGAGTGCTGAGGAAATTAAGACGCTCCAAAAGTGAGTGCAGTGCGTTTCCCTACGCTCGGCATGCACAGAGGGGCTCTAAAGGGCTACGGGACTGGATGTTGCTTAGCAGACCCAGGTGCGCCTGGGGCTACTCAGTGTTCCTGCCGGCAACAGGGTGCCCACGCTAGCTTCCTAGGTGTCCACGTTAAAGGTACGCAGAGCACAGGCCACCGGCTCATGGAAACTGCTGCACGCCTCCGCTTCTGCACGGCAAATCAGGGCCTTACTTCCAGGCATGTGTTTCTGCTGGGTGTGGCGTCAGCGACACCGCATGGCAAGATGCTGACTTTCTCCTCGAGCAGAGTGACTGCAGGTACGAGGGCCTCGAAACAGTCAAAGCAGAGTATTATCACAGGGCAGCTCACACAAGTGCCATGACAAAGTTTTCCTGGGCACTTCGGACTCACCAGCAATGTTGTCCTGAGGCCGGTCGAGGTCTCTGGAAATGTAGCTCTCCTCAAGGAACGTAGAGTGTGTTGCCCGTCTCTAGGCACGCACAGACGGCCTCCGAGGGATCAACAAATGGGACTGGAAGATTCGCAGCCGGCCCACAGGGCTCTGGAGGTACTCAGTGAACTTGGAGGGGAAATGATGCATACACGAGAGGCCTAGGAGTCCTCAGAAGTTTTCTTCCTTTATAATAAAGCATATAAGCGACTAAGAACTCATGGAAAGAGCTGCATGCCTCCGTATCTACATGGGTACTAAGGGCCTAAACTGGAGGCAAGTTCACACGTTGAGTTTCCTTTTAGCGCTAGAGCTTGTCAGGGTGACCACACCGCAGGCGCAGAAGCACCTGGTTTAGATAGCAAATTCATTTTCTCCCCAGAAACATTCTTACAGGGTTTACAGGCCTGTCAAGAGCAGGGGATGTCAGGCAGCTTCAAGGCAGCATGAATGCAGCCTTCAAAATGGGAAAGCAAGGCTAGTTCCAGCAGGCCCCCGTTTCCATGGGCACACTCAGCATACCCCACTGTGGTTTCTAACAAGTCCAAAGAGACACAGGTTACCCTGTGTGTCTTTCCCTGAATCAGCTTCTCGAAGTAGAGTGTTCTGCATCAAGCGAACTGCCTCAACCAAGGAACGCCGTAGCTGCTCCTCTGGGCCTGTGGCTATTCAAAAGCCTGCAGGGCCGCAGGAAGAAAAGGACTTAAACTGCAGTCAGAACGCAAGCCGACTTCCTCTAGGAGGCACGGTGATTTCAAGCAGGAGGTCCTGGATGGAATGCGAAGCCGAGGGTTACTCTGAGTGCTGCTCAGACTAAGGCAATGCCTAAGACTTCTACGCCATGTGGGACGTGCCAGAACGGAGTTCGTAAACGTGCGCGAGTGCTGAGGAAATTAAGACGCCTCAAAAGAGAGTGCAGTGCGTTTCCCTACGCTCGGCAAGCACAGAGGGGCTGTACAGGGCTACGGTACTGGATGTTGCTTAGCAGACCCAGGTGCGCCTGGGGGTACTCAGTGTTCCTGCCGGCAACTGGGTGCCCACGCTAGCCTCCTAGGTGTCCAGAAAACTGTGCTGCCGTTAAAGGTACGCAGAGCACAGGCCACCGGCTCATGGAAACTGCTGCACGCCTCCGCTTCTGCAAGGCAAATCAGGGCCTCACTTCCAGGCATGTGTTTCTGCTGGGTGTGCCGTCAGCGACACCGCATGGCAAGATGCTGACTTTCTCCTCGAGCAGAGTGATTGCAGGTACGAGGGCCTCGAAACAGTCAAAGCAGAGTATTATCACAGGGCAGCTCACACAAGTGCCATGACAAAGTTTTCCTGGGCACTTCGGACTCACCAGCAATGTTGTCCTGAGGCCGGTCGAGGTCTCTGGAAATGTAGCTCTCCTCAAGGAACGTAGAGTGTGTTGCCCGTCTCTAGGCACGCACAGACGGCCTCCGAGGGATCAACAAATGGGACTGGAAGATTCGCAGCCGGCCCACAGGGCTCTGGAGGTACTCAGTGAACTTGGAGGGGAAATGATGCATACACGAGAGGCCTAGGAGTCCTCAGAAGTTTTCTTCCTTTATAATAAAGCATATAAGCGACTAAGAACTCATGGAAAGAGCTGCATGCCTCCGTATCTACATGGGTACTAAGGGCCTAAACTGGAGGCAAGTTCACACGTTGAGTTTCCTTTTAGCGCTAGAGCTTGTCAGGGTGACCACACCGCAGGCGCAGAAGCACCTGGTTTAGATAGCAAATTCATTTTCTCCCCAGAAACATTCTTACAGGGTTTACAGGCCTGTCAAGAGCAGGGGATGTCAGGCAGCTTCAAGGCAGCATGAATGCAGCCTTCAAAATTGGAAAGCAAGGCTAGTTCCAGCAGGCCCCCGTTTCCATGGGCACACTCAGCATACCCCACTGTGGTTTCTAACAAGTCCAAAGAGACACAGGTTACCCTGTGTGTCTTTCCCTGAATCAGCTTCTCGAAGTAGAGTGTTCTGCATCAAGCGAACTGCCTCAACCAAGGAACGCCGTAGCTGCTCCTCTGGGCCTGAGGCTATTCAAAAGCCTGCAGGGCCGCAGGAAGAAAAGGACTTAAACTGCAGTCAGAACGCAAGCCGACTTCCTCTAGGAGGCACGGTGATTTCAAGCAGGAGGTCCTGGATGGAATGCGAAGCCGAGGGTTACTCTGAGTGCTGCTCAGACTAAGGCAATGCCTAAGACTTCTACGCCATGTGGGACGTGCCAGAACGGAGTTCGTAAACGTGCGCGAGTGCTGAGGAAATTAAGACGCCTCAAAAGAGAGTGCAGTGCGTTTCCCTACGCTCGGCAAGCACAGAGGGGCTGTACAAGGCTACGGTACTGGATGTTCCTTAGCAGACCCAGGTGCGCCTCGGGGTACTCAGTGTTCCTGCCGGCAACTGGGTGCCCACGCTAGCCTCCTAGGTGTCCAGAAAACTGTGCTGCCGTTAAAGGTACGCAGAGCACAGGCCACCGGCTCATGGAAACTGCTGCACGCCTCCGCTTCTGCACGGCAAATCAGGGCCTCACTTCCAGGCATGTGTTTCAGCTGGGTGTGGCGTCAGCGACACCGCATGGCAAGATGCTGACTTTCTCCTCGAGCAGAGTGACTCCAGGTACGGGGGCCTCGAAGCATTCAAAACAGCCTCGAAGCATTCAAAACAGAGTGTTATCACATGGCAGCTCACACCAGGGCCATGACAAAGTCTTCCTGGGCACTTCGGACTCAGCAGTAATGTTGTCCTGAGGCCGGTCGAGGTCTCTGGAAATGTAGCTCTCATCAAGGAACGTACGGTGTGTTGCCCGTCTCTAGACACGCACAGACGGCCTCCGAGGGATCAACAAATGGGACTGGAAGTTTCGCAGCAGGCCCACAGGGCTCTGGAGGTACTCAGTGAACTTGGAGGGGAAATGATGCATACCCGAGAGGACTAGGAGTCCTCAGAAGTGTACTTCCTTTAAAATAAAGCATATAAGCGACTAAGAACTCATGGAAAGAGCTGTAGGCCTCCGTATCTACATGGCTACTAAGGGCTTCAACTGGAGGCAAGTTCACACGTTGAGTTTCCTTTCAGTGCTAGAGCTTGTCAGGCTGACCACACCGCAGTCACGGAAGCACCTGGTTTAGACAGCAAATTCATTTTCTCCCCAGAAGCATTCTTACAGTGTTTACAGGACTATCAAGTGCAGGGAATATCAGGCAGCTTCAACACAGCATGAATGCGGCCTTCAAAATGGGAAAGCAAGGCTAGTTCCAGCAGGCCCCCGTTTCCATGGGCACACTCAGCATACCCCACTGTGGTTTCTAACAAGTCCAAAGAGACACAGGTTACCCTGTGTTTCCTTCCCTGAATCAGCTTCTCGAAGTAGGGTGTTCTGCATCAAGCGAACTGCCTCAACCAAGGAACGCCGTAGCTGCTCCTCTGGGCCTAGGCTATTCGAAAGCCTGCAGTGCCACAGGAAGAACAGGACTTAAACTGCAGTCAGAACGCAAGCCGACTTCCTCTAGGAGGCATGGTGACTTCAGGCAGGAGGTCCTGGATGGAATGCGAAGCCGAGGGTTACTCTGAGTGCAGCTCAGACTAGGGCAACGCCTAAGACTTCTACGCCATGTGGGACGTGCCAGAACGGTGTTCGTGAACGTGCACGAGTGCTGAGGAAATTAAGACGCTCCAAAAGTGAGTGCAGTGCGTTTCCCTACGCTCGGCATGCACAGAGGGGCTCTAAAGGGCTACGGGACTGGATGTTGCTTAGCAGACCCAGGTGCGCCTGGGGCTACTCAGTGTTCCTGCCGGCAACAGGGTGCCCACGCTAGCTTCCTAGGTGTCCACGTTAAAGGTACGCAGAGCACAGGCCACCGGCTCATGGAAACTGCTGCACGCCTCCGCTTCTGCACGGCAAATCAGGGCCTTACTTCCAGGCATGTGTTTCTGCTGGGTGTGCCGTCAGCGACACCGCATGGCAAGATGCTGACTTTCTCCTCGAGCAGAGTGACTGCAGGTACGAGGGCCTCGAAACAGTCAAAGCAGAGTATTATCACAGGGCAGCTCACACAAGTGCCATGACAAAGTTTTCTTGGGCACTTCGGACTCACCAGCAATGTTGTCCTGAGGCCGGTCGAGGTCTCTGGAAATGTAGCTCTCCTCAAGGAACGTACAGTGTGTTGCCCGTCTCTAGGCACGCACAGACGGCCTCCGAGGGATCAACAAATGGGACTGGAAGATTCGCAGCCGGCCAACAGGGCTCTGGAGGTACTCAGTGAACTTGGAGGGGAAATGATGCATACACGAGAGGCCTAGGAGTCCTCAGAAGTTTTCTTCCTTTATAATAAAGCATATAAGCGACTAAGAACTCATGGAAAGAGCTGCATGCCTCCATATCTACATGGGTACTAAGGGCCTAAACTGGAGGCAAGTTCACACGTTGAGTTTCCTTTTAGCGCTAGAGCTTGTCAGGGTGACCACACCGCAGGCGCAGAAGCACCTGGTTTAGATAGCAAATTCATTTTCTCCCCAGAAACATTCTTACAGGGTTTACAGGCCTGTCAAGAGCAGGGGATGTCAGGCAGCTTCAAGGCAGCATGAATGCAGCCTTCAAAATGGGAAAGCAAGGCTAGTTCCAGCAGGCCCCCGTTTCCATGGGCACACTCAGCATACCCCACTGTGGTTTCTAACAAGTCCAAAGAGACACAGGTTACCCTGTGTGTCTTTCCCTGAATCAGCTTCTCGAAGTAGAGTGTTCTGCATCAAGCGAACTGCCTCAACCAAGGAACGCCGTAGCTGCTCCTCTGGGCCTGAGGCTATTCAAAAGCCTGCAGGGCCGCAGGAAGAAAAGGACTTAAACTGCAGTCAGAACGCAAGCCGACTTCCTCTAGGAGGCACGGTGATTTCAAGCAGGAGGTCCTGGATGGAATGCGAAGCCGAGGGTTACTCTGAGTGCTGCTCAGACTAAGGCAATGCCTAAGACTTCTACGCCATGTGGGACGTGCCAGAACGGAGTTCGAAAACGTGCGCGAGTGCTGAGGAAATTAAGACGCTCCAAAAGTGAGTGCAGTGCGTTTCCCTACGCTCGGCAAGCACAGAGGGGCTGTACAGGGCTACGGTACTGGATGTTGCTTAGCAGACCCAGGTGCGCCTGGGGGTACTCAGTGTTCCTGCCGGCAACTGGGTGCCCACGCTAGCCTCCTAGGTGTCCAGAAAACTGTGCTGCCGTTAAAGGTACGCAGAGCACAGGCCACCGGCTCATGGAAACTGCTGCACGCCTCCGCTTCTGCACGGCAAATCAGGGCCTTACTTCCAGGCATGTGTTTCTGCTGGGTGTGCCGTCAGCGACACCGCATGGCAAGATGCTGACTTTCTCCTCGAGCAGAGTGACTGCAGGTACGAGGGCCTCGAAACAGTCAAAGCAGAGTATTATCACAGGGCAGCTCACACAAGTGCCATGACAAAGTTTTCCTGGGCACTTCGGACTCACCAGCAATGTTGTCCTGAGGCCGGTCGAGGTCTCTGGAAATGTAGCTCTCCTCAAGGAACGTAGACTGTGTTGCCCGTCTCTAGGCACGCACAGACGGCCTCCGAGGGATCAACAAATGGGACGGAAGATTCGCAGCCGGCCCACAGGGCTCTAGAGGTACTCAGTGAACTTGCAGGGGAAATGATGCATACACGAGAGGCCTAGGAGTCCTCAGAAGTTTTCTTCCTTTATAATAAAGCATATAAGCGACTAAGAACTCATGGAAAGAGCTGCATGCCTCCGTATCTACATGGGTACTAAGGGCCTAAACTGGAGGCAAGTTCACACGTTGAGTTTCCTTTTAGCGCTAGAGCTTGTCAGGGTGACCACACCGCAGGCGCAGAAGCACCTGGTTTAGATAGCAAATTCATTTTCTCCCCAGAAACATTCTTACAGGGTTTACAGGCCTGTCAAGAGCAGGGGATGTCAGGCAGCTTCAAGGCAGCATGAATGCAGCCTTCAAAATGGGAAAGCAAGGCTAGTTCCAGCAGGCCCCCGTTTCCATGGGCACACTCAGCATACCCCACTGTGGTTTCTAACAAGTCCAAAGAGACACAGGTTACCCTGTGTGTCTTTCCCTGAATCAGCTTCTCGAAGTAGAGTGTTCTGCATCAAGCGAACTGCCTCAACCAAGGAACGCCGTAGCTGCTCCTCTGGGCCTGTGGCTATTCAAAAGCCTGCAGGGCCGCAGGAAGAAAAGGACTTAAACTGCAGTCAGAACGCAAGCCGACTTCCTCTAGGAGGCACGGTGATTTCAAGCAGGAGGTCCTGGATGGAATGCGAAGCCGAGGGTTACTCTGAGTGCTGCTCAGACTAAGGCAATGCCTAAGACTTCTACGCCATGTGGGACGTGCCAGAACGGAGTTCGTAAACGTGCGCGAGTGCTGAGGAAATTAAGACGCCTCAAAAGAGAGTGCAGTGCGTTTCCCTACGCTCGGCAAGCACAGAGGGGCTGTACAGGGCTACGGTACTGGATGTTGCTTAGCAGACCCAGGTGCGCCTGGGGGTACTCAGTGTTCCTGCCGGCAACTGGGTGCCCACGCTAGCCTCCTAGGTGTCCAGAAAACTGTGCTGCCATTAAAGGTACGCAGAGCACAGGCCACCGGCTCATGGAAACTGCTGCACGCCTCCGCTTCTGCACGGCAAATCAGGGCCTTACTTCCAGGCATGTGTTTCTGCTGGGTGTGGCGTCAGCGACACCGCATGGCAAGATGCTGACTTTCTCCTCGAGCAGAGTGACTCCAGGTACGAGGGCCTCGAAGCATTCAAAACAGCCTCGAAGCATTCAAAACAGAGTGTTATCACATGGCAGCTCACACCAGGGCCATGACAAAGTCTTCCTGGGCACTTCGGACTCAGCAGCAATGTTGTCCTGAGGCCGGTCGAGGTCTCTGGAAATGTAGCTCTCATCAAGGAACGTACGGTGTGTTGCCCGTCTCTAGGCACGCACAGACGGCCTCCGAGGGATCAACAAATGGGACTGGAAGTTTCGCAGCAGGCCCACAGGGCTCTGGAGGTACTCAGTGAACTTGGAGGGGAAATGATGCATACCCGAGAGGACTAGGAGTCCTCAGAAGTGTACTTCCTTTAAAATAAAGCATATAAGCGACTAAGAACTCATGGAAAGAGCTGTAGGCCTCCGTATCTACATGGCTACTAAGGGCTTCAACTGGAGGCAAGTTCACACGTTGAGTTTCCTTTCAGTGCTAGAGCTTGTCAGGCTGACCACACCGCAGTCACGGAAGCACCTGGTTTAGACAGCAAATTCATTTTCTCCCCAGAAGCATTCTTACAGTGTTTACAGGACTATCAAGTGCAGGGAATATCAGGCAGCTTCAACACAGCATGAATGCGGCCTTCAAAATGGGAAAGCAAGGCTAGTTCCAGCAGGCCCCCGTTTCCATGGGCACACTCAGCATACCCCACTGTGGTTTCTAACAAGTCCAAAGAGACACAGGTTACCCTGTGTTTCCTTCCCTGAATCACCTTCTCGAAGTAGGGTGTTCTGCATCAAGCGAACTGCCTCAACCAAGGAACGCCGTAGCTGCTCCTCTGGGCCTAGGCTATTCGAAAGCCTGCAGTGCCACAGGAAGAACAGGACTTAAACTGCAGTCAGAACGCAAGCCGACTTCCTCTAGGAGGCATGGTGACTTCAGGCAGGAGGTCCTGGATGGAATGCGAAGCCGAGGGTTACTCTGAGTGCAGCTCAGACTAGGGCAACGCCTAAGACTTCTACGCCATGTGGGACGTGCCAGAACGGTGTTCGTGAACGTGCGCGAGTGCTGAGGAAATTAAGACGCTCCAAAAGTGAGTGCAGTGCGTTTCCCTACGCTCGGCATGCACAGAGGGGCTCTACAGGGCTACGGGACTGGATGTTGCTTAGCAGACCCAGGTGCGCCTGGGGCTACTCAGTGTTCCTGCCGGCAACAGGGTGCCCACGCTAGCTTCCTAGGTGTCCACGTTAAAGGTACGCAGAGCACAGGCCACCGGCTCATGGAAACTGCTGCACGCCTCCGCTTCTGCACGGCAAATCAGGGCCTCACTTCCAGGCATGTGTTTCTGCTGGGTGTGGCGTCAGCGACACCGCATGGCAAGATGCTGACTTTCTCCTCGAGCAGAGTGACTGCAGGTACGAGGGCCTCGAAACAGTCAAAGCAGAGTATTATCACAGGGCAGCTCACACAAGTGCCATGACAAAGTTTTCCTGGGCACTTCGGACTCACCAGCAATGTTGTCCTGAGGCCGGTCGAGGTCTCTGGAAATGTAGCTCTCCTCAAGGAACGTACAGTGTGTTGCCCGTCTCTAGGCACGCACAGACGGCCTCCGAGGGATCAACAAATGGGACTGGAAGATTCGCAGCCGGCCCACAGGGCTCTGGAGGTACTCAGTGAACTTGGAGGGGAAATGATGCATACACGAGAGGCCTAGGAGTCCTCAGAAGTTTTCTTCCTTTATAATAAAGCATATAAGCGACTAAGAACTCATGGAAAGAGCTGCATGCCTCCGTATCTACATGGGTACTAAGGGCCTAAACTGGAGGCAAGTTCACACGTTGAGTTTCCTTTTAGCGCTAGAGCTTGTCAGGGTGACCACACCGCAGGCGCAGAAGCACCTGGTTTAGATAGCAAATTCATTTTCTCCCCAGAAACATTCTTACAGGGTTTACAGGCCTGTCAAGAGCAGGGGATGTCAGGCAGCTTCAAGGCAGCATGAATGCAGCCTTCAAAATGGGAAAGCAAGGCTAGTTCCAGCAGGCCCCCGTTTCCATGGGCACACTCAGCATACCCCACTGTGGTTTCTAACAAGTCCAAAGAGACACAGGTTACCCTGTGTGTCTTTCCCTGAATCAGCTTCTCGAAGTAGAGTGTTCTGCATCAAGCGAACTGCCTCAACCAAGGAACGCCGTAGCTGCTCCTCTGGGCCTGAGGCTATTCAAAAGCCTGCAGGGCCGCAGGAAGAAAAGGACTTAAACTGCAGTCAGAACGCAAGCCGACTTCCTCTAGGAGGCACGGTGATTTCAAGCAGGAGGTCCTGGATGGAATGCGAAGCCGAGGGTTACTCTGAGTGCTGCTCAGACTAAGGCAATGCCTAAGACTTCTACGCCATGTGGGACGTGCCAGAACGGAGTTCGTAAACGTGCGCGAGTGCTGAGGAAATTAAGACGCCTCAAAAGAGAGTGCAGTGCGTTTCCCTACGCTCGGCAAGCACAGAGGGGCTGTACAAGGCTACGGTACTGGATGTTGCTTAGCAGACCCAGGTGCGCCTGGGGGTACTCAGTGTTCCTGCCGGCAACTGGGTGCCCACGCTAGCCTCCTAGGTGTCCAGAAAACTGTGCTGCCGTTAAAGGTACGCAGAGCACAGGCCACCGGCTCATGGAAACTGCTGCATGCCTCCGCTTCTGCACGGCAAATCAGGGCCTCACTTCCAGGCATGTGTTTCAGCTGGGTGTGGCGTCAGCGACACCGCATGGCAAGATGCTGACTTTCTCCTCGAGCAGAGTGACTCCAGGTACGGGGGCCTCGAAGCATTCAAAACAGCCTCGAAGCATTCAAAACAGAGTGTTATCACATGGCAGCTCACACCAGGGCCATGACAAAGTCTTCCTGGGCACTTCGGACTCAGCAGCAATGTTGTCCTGAGGCCGGTCGAGGTCTCTGGAAATGTAGCTCTCATCAAGGAACGTACGGTGTGTTGCCCGTCTCTAGACATGCACAGACGGCCTCCGAGGGATCAACAAATGGGACTGGAAGTTTCGCAGCAGGCCCACAGGGCTCTGGAGGTACTCAGTGAACTTGGAGGGGAAATGATGCATACCCGAGAGGACTAGGAGTCCTCAGAAGTGTACTTCCTTTAAAATAAAGCATATAAGCGACTAAGAACTCATGGAAAGAGCTGTAGGCCTCCGTATCTACATGGCTACTAAGGGCTTCAACTGGAGGCAAGTTCACACGTTGAGTTTCCTTTCAGTGCTAGAGCTTGTCAGGCTGACCACACCGCAGTCACGGAAGCACCTGGTTTAGACAGCAAATTCATTTTCTCCCCAGAAGCATTCTTACAGTGTTTACAGGACTATCAAGTGCAGGGAATATCAGGCAGCTTCAACACAGCATGAATGCGGCCTTCAAAATGGGAAAGCAAGGCTAGTTCCAGCAGGCCCCCGTTTCCATGGGCACACTCAGCATACCCCACTGTGGTTTCTAACAAGTCCAAAGAGACACAGGTTACCCTGTGTTTCCTTCCCTGAATCAGCTTCTCGAAGTAGGGTGTTCTGCATCAAGCGAACTGCCTCAACCAAGGAACGCCGTAGCTGCTCCTCTGGGCCTAGGCTATTCGAAAGCCTGCAGTGCCACAGGAAGAACAGGACTTAAACTGCAGTCAGAACGCAAGCCGACTTCCTCTAGGAGGCATGGTGACTTCAGGCAGGAGGTCCTGGATGGAATGCGAAGCCGAGGGTTACTCTGAGTGCAGCTCAGACTAGGGCAACGCCTAAGACTTCTACGCCATGTGGGACGTGCCAGAACGGTGTTCGTGAACGTGCACGAGTGCTGAGGAAATTAAGACGCTCCAAAAGTGAGTGCAGTGCGTTTCCCTACGCTCGGCATGCACAGAGGGGCTCTAAAGGGCTACGGGACTGGATGTTGCTTAGCAGACCCAGGTGCGCCTGGGGCTACTCAGTGTTCCTGCCGGCAACAGGGTGCCCACGCTAGCTTCCTAGGTGTCCACGTTAAAGGTACGCAGAGCACAGGCCACCGGCTCATGGAAACTGCTGCACGCCTCCGCTTCTGCACGGCAAATCAGGGCCTTACTTCCAGGCATGTGTTTCTGCTGGGTGTGGCGTCAGCGACACCGCATGGCAAGATGCTGACTTTCTCCTCGAGCAGAGTGACTGCAGGTACGAGGGCCTCGAAACAGTCAAAGCAGAGTATTATCACAGGGCAGCTCACACAAGTGCCATGACAAAGTTTTCTTGGGCACTTCGGACTCACCAGCAATGTTGTCCTGAGGCCGGTCGAGGTCTCTGGAAATGTAGCTCTCCTCAAGGAACGTACAGTGTGTTGCCCATCTCTAGGCACGCACAGACGGCCTCCGAGGGATCAACAAATGGGACTGGAAGATTCGCAGCCGGCCCACAGGGCTCTGGAGGTACTCAGTGAACTTGGAGGGGAAATGATGCATACACGAGAGGCCTAGGAGTCCTCAGAAGTTTTCTTCCTTTATAATAAAGCATATAAGCGACTAAGAACTCATGGAAAGAGCTGCATGCCTCCGTATCTACATGGGTACTAAGGGCCTAAACTGGAGGCAAGTTCACACGTTGAGTTTCCTTTTAGCGCTAGAGCTTGTCAGCGTGACCACACCGCAGGCGCAGAAGCACCTGGTTTAGATAGCAAATTCATTTTCTCCCCAGAAACATTCTTACAGGGTTTACAGGCCTGTCAAGAGCAGGGGATGTCAGGCAGCTTCAAGGCAGCATGAATGCAGCCTTCAAAATGGGAAAGCAAGGCTAGTTCCAGCAGGCCCCCGTTTCCATGGGCACACTCAGCATACCCCACTGTGGTTTCTAACAAGTCCAAAGAGACACAGGTTACCCTGTGTGTCTTTCCCTGAATCAGCTTCTCGAAGTAGAGTGTTCTGCATCAAGCGAACTGCCTCAACCAAGGAACGCCGTAGCTGCTCCTCTGGGCCTGTGGCTATTCAAAAGCCTGCAGGGCCGCAGGAAGAAAAGGACTTAAACTGCAGTCAGAACGCAAGCCGACTTCCTCTAGGAGGCACGGTGATTTCAAGCAGGAGGTCCTGGATGGAATGCGAAGCCGAGGGTTACTCTGAGTGCTGCTCAGACTAAGGCAATGCCTAAGACTTCTACGCCATGTGGGACGTGCCAGAACGGAGTTCGTAAACGTGCGCGAGTGCTGAGGAAATTAAGACGCCTCAAAAGTGAGTGCAGTGCGTTTCCCTACGCTCGGCAAGCACAGAGGGGCTGTACAGGGCTACGGTACTGGATGTTGCTTAGCAGACCCAGGTGCGCCTGGGGGTACTCAGTGTTCCTGCCGGCAACTGGGTGCCCACGCTAGCCTCCTAGGTGTCCAGAAAACTGTGCTGCCGTTAAAGGTACGCAGAGCACAGGCCACCGGCTCATGGAAACTGCTGCACGCCTCCGCTTCTGCAAGGCAAATCAGGGCCTCACTTCCAGGCATGTGTTTCTGCTGGGTGTGCCGTCAGCGACACCGCATGGCAAGATGCTGACTTTCTCCTCGAGCAGAGTGACTGCAGGTACGAGGGCCTCGAAACAGTCAAAGCAGAGTATTATCACAGGGCAGCTCACACAAGTGCCATGACAAAGTTTTCCTGGGCACTTCGGACTCACCAGCAATGTTGTCCTGAGGCCGGTCGAGGTCTCTGGAAATGTAGCTCTCCTCAAGGAACGTACAGTGTGTTGCCCGTCTCTAGGCACGCACAGACGGCCTCCGAGGGATCAACAAATGGGACTGGAAGATTCGCAGCCGGCCCACAGGGCTCTGGAGGTACTCAGTGAACTTGGAGGGGAAATGATGCATACACGAGAGGCCTAGGAGTCCTCAGAAGTTTTCTTCCTTTATAATAAAGCATATAAGCGACTAAGAACTCATGGAAAGAGCTGCATGCCTCCGTATCTACATGGGTACTAAGGGCCTAAACTGGAGGCAAGTTCACACGTTGAGTTTCCTTTTAGCGCTAGAGCTTGTCAGGGTGACCACACCGCAGGCGCAGAAGCACCTGGTTTAGATAGCAAATTCATTTTCTCCCCAGAAACATTCTTACAGGGTTTACAGGCCTGTCAAGAGCAGGGGATGTCAGGCAGCTTCAAGGCAGCATGAATGCAGCCTTCAAAATGGGAAAGCAAGGCTAGTTCCAGCAGGCCCCCGTTTCCATGGGCACACTCAGCATACCCCACTGTGGTTTCTAACAAGTCCAAAGAGACACAGGTTACCCTGTGTGTCTTTCCCTGAATCAGCTTCTCGAAGTAGAGTGTTCTGCATCAAGCGAACTGCCTCAACCAAGGAACGCCGTAGATGCTCCTCTGGGCCTGAGGCTATTCAAAAGCCTGCAGGGCCGCAGGAAGAAAAGGACTTAAACTGCAGTCAGAACGCAAGCCGACTTCCTCTAGGAGGCACGGTGATTTCGAGCAGGAGGTCCTGGATGGAATGCGAAGCCGAGGGTTACTCTGAGTGCTGCTCAGACTAAGGCAATGCCTAAGACTTCTACGCCATGTGGGACGTGCCAGAACGGAGTTCGTAAACGTGCGCGAGTGCTGAGGAAATTAAGACGCCTCAAAAGAGAGTGCAGTGCGTTTCCCTACGCTCGGCAAGCACAGAGGGGCTGTACAAGGCTACGGTACTGGATGTTCCTTAGCAGACCCAGGTGCGCCTCGGGGTACTCAGTGTTCCTGCCGGCAACTGGGTGCCCACGCTAGCCTCCTAGGTGTCCAGAAAACTGTGCTGCCGTTAAAGGTACGCAGAGCACAGGCCACCGGCTCATGGAAACTGCTGCACGCCTCCGCTTCTGCACGGCAAATCAGGGCCTCACTTCCAGGCATGTGTTTCAGCTGGGTGTGGCGTCAGCGACACCGCATGGCAAGATGCTGACTTTCTCCTCGAGCAGAGTGACTCCAGGTACGGGGGCCTCGAAGCATTCAAAACAGCCTCGAAGCATTCAAAACAGAGTGTTATCACATGGCAGCTCACACCAGGGCCATGACAAAGTCTTCCTGGGCACTTCGGACTCAGCAGCAATGTTGTCCTGAGGCCGGTCGAGGTCTCTGGAAATGTAGCTCTCATCAAGGAACGTACGGTGTGTTGCCCGTCTCTAGACACGCACAGACGGCCTCCGAGGGATCAACAAATGGGACTGGAAGTTTAGCAGCAGGCCCACAGGGCTCTGGAGGTACTCAGTGAACTTGGAGGGGAAATGATGCATACCCGAGAGGACTAGGAGTCCTCAGAAGTGTACTTCCTTTAAAATAAAGCATATAAGCAACTAAGAACTCATGGAAAGAGCTGTAGGCCTCCGTATCTACATGGCTACTAAGGGCTTCAACTGGAGGCAAGTTCACACGTTGAGTTTCCTTTCAGTGCTAGAGCTTGTCAGGCTGACCACACCGCAGTCACGGAAGCACCTGGTTTAGACAGCAAATTCATTTTCTCCCCAGAAGCATTCTTACAGTGTTTACAGGACTATCAAGTGCAGGGAATATCAGGCAGCTTCAACACAGCATGAATGCGGCCTTCAAAATGGGAAAGCAAGGCTAGTTCCAGCAGGCCCCCGTTTCCATGGGCACACTCAGCATACCCCACTGTGGTTTCTAACAAGTCCAAAGAGACACAGGTTACCCTGTGTTTCCTTCCCTGAATCAGCTTCTCGAAGTAGGGTGTTCTGCATCAAGCGAACTGCCTCAACCAAGGAACGCCGTAGCTGCTCCTCTGGGCCTAGGCTATTCGAAAGCCTGCAGTGCCACAGGAAGAACAGGACTTAAACTGCAGTCAGAACGCAAGCCGACTTCCTCTAGGAGGCATGGTGACTTCAGGCAGGAGGTCCTGGATGGAATGCGAAGCCGAGGGTTACTCTGAGTGCAGCTCAGACTAGGGCAACGCCTAAGACTTCTACGCCATGTGGGACGTGCCAGAACGGTGTTCGTGAACGTGCGCGAGTGCTGAGGAAATTAAGACGCTCCAAAAGTGAGTGCAGTGCGTTTCCCTACGCTCGGCATGCACAGAGGGGCTCTACAGGGCTACGGGACTGGATGTTGCTTAGCAGACCCAGGTGCGCCTGGGGCTACTCAGTGTTCCTGCCGGCAACAGGGTGCCCACGCTAGCTTCCTAGGTGTCCACGTTAAAGGTACGCAGAGCACAGGCCACCGGCTCATGGAAACTGCTGCACGCCTCCGCTTCTGCACGGCAAATCAGGGCCTTACTTCCAGGCATGTGTTTCTGCTGGGTGTGCCGTCAGTGACACCGCATGGCAAGATGCTGACTTTCTCCTCGAGCAGAGTGACTGCAGGTACGAGGGCCTCGAAACAGTCAAAGCAGAGTATTATCACAGGGCAGCTCACACAAGTGCCATGACAAAGTTTTCCTGGGCACTTCGGACTCACCAGCAATGTTGTCCTGAGGCCGGTCGAGGTCTCTGGAAATGTAGTTCTCCTCAAGGAACGTAGAGTGTGTTGCCCGTCTCTAGGCACGCACAGACGGCCTCCGAGGGATCAACAAATGGGACTGGAAGATTCGCAGCCGGCCCACAGGGCTCTGGAGGTACTCAGTGAACTTGGAGGGGAAATGATGCATACACGAGAGGCCTAGGAGTCCTCAGAAGTTTTCTTCCTTTATAATAAAGCATATAAGCGACTAAGAACTCATGGAAAGAGCTGCATGCCTCCGTATCTACATGGGTACTAAGGGCCTAAACTGGAGGCAAGTTCACACGTTGAGTTTCCTTTTAGCGCTAGAGCTTGTCAGGGTGACCACACCGCAGGCGCAGAAGCACCTGGTTTAGATAGCAAATTCATTTTCTCCCCAGAAACATTCTTACAGGGTTTACAGGCCTGTCAAGAGCAGGGGATGTCAGGCAGCTTCAAGGCAGCATGAATGCAGCCTTCAAAATGGGAAAGCAAGGCTAGTTCCAGCAGGCCCCCGTTTCCATGGGCACACTCAGCATACCCCACTGTGGTTTCTAACAAGTCCAAAGAGACACAGGTTACCCTGTGTGTCTTTCCCTGAATCAGCTTCTCGAAGTAGAGTGTTCTGCATCAAGCGAACTGCCTCAACCAAGGAA
>NW_027193088.1:0-83000 GCF_949987515.2 Delphinus delphis
TCTTCCTGGTGGGAAATGAGAGTTGAATTTGCCCGTCCAGACACCTCCAGCTAGCCTCTCATTGGTTCTCGCTATTCCTGTTCATCTTCCGCAGAAATTGCAAACTGGGCCAAAGAGGAGGTTAAAGGGACTGACTCTCCAAGTCGGGAGAGTGTTAGTAAAGCGTCTGGAATGTTGCACCCGAGTACCAGGGGAGGAAAACTGAGACATATTTGAACACGTCTCCCGATCACATGGTTGATCATATTCTGGGTTCCACATGCATGTTTTAGCTGAAGGAAGAATAACTTAAACCTGGAGAGTTGAGACCCGTGTAATGGGTACCATGCAATATGACTTCAAAGGGTCTTCATTTGCTCACCGAACCTCTCCAATCCTATCACTGCTGCGTTTATGCCCCTGTACACACGCTTGATTCTCTTTTGGAGACATAGCAATCCATAGGTTTTAAGATACTTACTAGTCAGGTACATTCTTAGGCGTTTAATATGGGGTTTTGAGTCCAATTCGTTGAGCAAGGAGTAGTTCTTGTCTATTCCATATTTGGCTTAAGGAACTTTATCTGTGCTCATTTCAATCTCTGGTTTTATGCAGCACCCCAACTCACCTTTCCCCTTAAGCAAGCATAAGTTGGTTTTCTAAATTTGAGACCCTGTTCTGTTTTGGAATGCAGTTCCTGTGTAGCCAAGTTTACATTCCGTGTATTAGTGATATCTTATGATGTTTCTTTTTCTGTGTGACTTATTTCAGTTAGAATCATCATACCTGAATCCACTCATTGTGCTGCTAAGGGCCTGATGACACAGATTTCATTGCTGAGTGATATTGCTTTGTAAGTAAATACCACAACTTCTTTATCCATTTTTCACTTTCTGCGATGTTGAACTTGTACTGTAAACGAGGTTCTTGTAAACAGAGCCGTTCCAAACTTTGGGGTGGCTGTGTCTTTTTCATTTTAATTTCCCTAAGCTATAGGACCATAAGTGGAAGTGCCCTAGGTTCTGTTGCTTTGTTTTTCAGTTGTTTCAGGAAACACCATACACTTCTCCCAAGTGGTTCTTGGCAATTTACATCCCGCCCATCAGCATAACAAGGCTCCCAGTTCTCCATGGCCTGTCCTGCCTTTCTGGATTTTACCCTTTTTTCAGATGGCCCTTTTGACCGGGGGGAAGTGAGACTTCATTGTAGTGCAGATTTCCTTTGCAAGCTTGCTTGGTTGGCCAAAAAGGGCGTATGCGTTTTTTCCTGAATATATTCAGGAAAAAACGCATACGCCCTTTTTGGCCAAGTGCATCATTGTGGACGTTCTGCCTCTTTTCCTATGCTTTCAATGCAATTCCAGTCTACCTCCTGAAATCGGTTTCCTGCAATTCTGCCCCGCTTTCAAGTCCTCTTGGCAGCCTTACTTCAGTCTATTTTTGGACGATAGCTGTCATTTATAACTCTGCAGGTTTGTGAATTACAGTGCCCCTGAGCTCCTTTCTTCAACTCGCTTTCTTGTGACCTGGCCGCAACACCGCAGGATGGCTTCAGGCCCTAATCTGGTTCCGGCCCGGCATGCTGAGCCTTTGGTTAATTCCTCTTCCTGGTGGGAAATGAGAGTTGAATTTGCCCGTCCAGACACCTCCAGCTAGCCTCTCATTGGTTCTCGCTATTCCTGTTCATCTTCCGCAGAAATTGCAAACTGGGCCAAACAGGAGGTTAAAGGGACTGACTCTCCAAGTCGGGAGAGTGTTAGTAAAGCGTCTGGAATGTTGCACCCGAGTACCAGGGGAGGAAAACTGAGACATATTTGAACACGTCTCCCGTTCACATGGTTGATCATACTCTGGGTTCCACATGCATGTTTTAGCTGAAGGAAGAATACCTTAAACCTGGAGAGTTGAGACCCGTGTAATGGGTACCATGCAATATGACTTCAAAGGGTCTTCATTTGCTCACCGAACCTCTCCAATCCTATCACTGCTGCGTTTATGCCCCTGTACACACGCTTGATTCTCTTTTGGAGACATAGCAATCCATAGGTTTTAAGATACTTACTAGTCAGGTACATTCTTAGGCGTTTAATATGGGGTTTTGAGTCCATTTCGTTGAGCAAGGAGTAGCTCTTGTCTATTCCATATTTGGCTTAAGGAACTTTATCTGTGCTCATTTCAATCTCTGGTTTTATGCAGCACCCCAACTCACCTTTCCCCTTAAGCAAGCATAAGTTGGTTTTCTAAATTTGAGACCCTGTTCTGTTTTGGAATGCAGTTCCTGTGTAGCCAAGTTTACATTCCGTGTATTAGTGATATCTTATGATGTTTCTTTTTCTGTGTGACTTATTTCAGTTAGAATCATCATACCTGAATCCACTCATTGTGCTGCTAAGGGCCTGATGACACAGATTTCATTGCTGAGTGATATTGCTTTGTAAGTAAATACCACAACTTCTTTATCCATTTTTCACTTTCTGCGATGTTGAACTTGTACTGTAAGCGAGGTTCTTGTAAACAGAGCCGTTCCAAACTTTGGGGTGGCTGTGTCTTTTTCATTTTAATTTCCCTAAGCTATAGGACCATAAGTGGAAGTGCCCTAGGTTCTGTTGCTTTGTTTTTCAGTTGTTTCAGGAAACACCATACACTTCTCCCAAGTGGTTCTTGGCAATTTACATCCCGCCCATCAGCATAACAAGGCTCCCAGTTCTCCATGGCCTGTCCTGCCTTTCTGGATTTTACCCTTTTTTCAGATGGCCCTTTTGACCGGGGGGAAGTGAGACTTCATTGTAGTGCAGATTTCCTTTGCAAGCTTGCTTGGTTGGCCAAAAAGGGCGTATGCGTTTTTTCCTGAATATATTCAGGAAAAAACGCATACGCCCTTTTTGGCCAAGTGCATCATTGTGGACGTTCTGCCTCTTTTCCTATGCTTTCAATGCAATTCCAGTCTACCTCCTGAAATCGGTTTCCTGCAATTCTGCCCCGCTTTCAAGTCCTCTTGGCAGCCTTACTTCAGTCTATTTTTGGACGATAGCTGTCATTTATAACTCTGCAGGTTTGTGAATTACAGTGCCCCTGAGCTCCTTTCTTCAACTCGCTTTCTTGTGAGCTGGCCGCAACACCGCAGGATGGCTTCAGGCCCTAATCTGGTTCCGGCCCGGCATGCTGAGCCTTTGGTTAATTCCTCTTCCTGGTGGGAAATGAGAGTTGAATTTGCCCGTCCAGACACCTCCAGCTAGCCTCTCATTGGTTCTCGCTATTCCTGTTCATCTTCCGCAGAAATTGCAAACTGGGCCAAACAGGAGGTTAAAGGGACTGACTCTCCAAGTCGGGAGAGTGTTAGTAAAGCGTCTGGAATGTTGCACCCGAGTACCAGGGGAGGAAAACTGAGACATATTTGAACACGTCTCCCGTTCACATGGTTGATCATACTCTGGGTTCCACATGCATGTTTTAGCTGAAGGAAGAATACCTTAAACCTGGAGAGTTGAGACCCGTGTAATGGGTACCATGCAATATGATTTCAAAGGGTCTTCATTTTCTCACCGAACCTCTCCAATCCTATCACTGCTGCGTTTATGCCCCTGTACACACGCTTGATTCTCTTTTGGAGACATAGCAATCCATAGGTTTTAAGATACTTACTAGTCAGGTACATTCTTAGGCGTTTAATATGGGGTGTTGAGTCCATTTCGTTGAGCAAGGAGTAGCTCTTGTCTATTCCATATTTGGCTTAAGGAACTTTATCTGTGCTCATTTCAATCTCTGGTTTTATGCAGCACCCCAACTCACCTTTCCCCTTAAGCAAGCATAAGTTGGTTTTCTAAATTTGAGACCCTGTTCTGTTTTGGAATGCAGTTCCTGTGTAGCCAAGTTTACATTCCGTGTATTAGTGATATCTTATGATGTTTCTTTTTCTGTGTGACTTATTTCAGTTAGAATCATCATACCTGAATCCACTCATTGTGCTGCTAAGGGCCTGATGACACAGATTTCATTGCTGAGTGATATTGCTTTGTAAGTAAATACCACAACTTCTTTATCCATTTTTCACTTTCTGCGATGTTGAACTTGTACTGTAAACGAGGTTCTTGTAAACAGAGCCGTTCCAAACTTTGGGGTGGCTGTGTCTTTTTCATTTTAATTTCCCTAAGCTATAGGACCATAAGTGGAAGTGCCCTAGGTTCTGTTGCTTTGTTTTTTAGTTGTTTCAGGAAACACCATACACTTCTCCCAAGTGGTTCTTGGCAATTTACATCCCGCCCATCAGCATAACAAGGCTCCCAGTTCTCCATGGCCTGTCCTGCCTTTCTGGATTTTACACTTTTTTCAGATGGCCCTTTTGACCGGGGGGAAGTGAGACTTCATTGTAGTGCAGATTTCCTTTGCAAGCTTGCTTGGTTGGCCAAAAAGGGCGTATGCGTTTTTTCCTGAATATATTCAGGAAAAAACGCATATGCCCTTTTTGGCCAAGTGCATCATTGTGGACGTTCTGCCTCTTTTCCTATGCTTTCAATGCAATTCCAGTCTACCTCCTGAAATCGGTTTCCTGCAATTCTGCCCCGCTTTCAAGTCCTCTTGGCAGCCTTACTTCAGTCTATTTTTGGACGATAGCTGTCATTTATAACTCTGCAGGTTTGTGAATTACAGTGCCCCTGAGCTCCTTTCTTCAACTCGCTTTCTTGTGACCTGGCCGCAACACCGCAGGATGGCTTCAGGCCCTAATCTGGTTCCGGCCCGGCATGCTGAGCCTTTGGTTAATTCCTCTTCCTGGTGGGAAATGAGAGTTGAATTTGCCCGTCCAGACACCTCCAGCTAGCCTCTCATTGGTTCTCGCTATTCCTGTTCATCTTCCGCAGAAATTGCAAACTGGGCCAAACAGGAGGTTAAAGGGACTGACTCTCCAAGTGGGGAGAGTGTTAGTAAAGCGTCTGGAATGTTGCACCGAGTACCAGGGGAGGAAAACTGAGACATATTTGAACACGTCTCCCGTTCACATGGTTGATCTTACTCTGGGTTCCACATGCATGTTTTAGCTGAAGGAAGAATACCTTAAACCTGGAGAGTTGAGACCCGTGTAATGGGTACCATGCAATATGACTTCAAAGGGTCTTCATTTGCTCACCGAACCTCTCCAATCCTATCACTGCTGCGTTTATGCCCCTGTACACACGCTTGATTCTCTTTTGGAGACATAGCAATCCATAGGTTTTAAGATACTTACTAGTCAGGTACATTCTTAGGCGTTTAATATGGGGTTTTGAGTCCATTTCGTTGAGCAAGGAGTAGCTCTTGTCTATTCCATATTTGGCTTAAGGAACTTTATCTGTGCTCATTTCAATCTCTGGTTTTATGCAGCACCCCAACTCACCTTTCCCCTTAAGCAAGCATAAGTTGGTTTTCTAAATTTGAGACCCTGTTCTGTTTTGGAATGCAGTTCCTGTGTAGCCAAGTTTACATTCCGTGTATTAGTGATATCTTATGATGTTTCTTTTTCTGTGTGACTTATTTCAGTTAGAATCATCATACCTGAATCCACTCATTGTGCTGCTAAGGGCCTGATGACACAGATTTCATTGCTGAGTGATATTGCTTTGTAAGTAAATACCACAACTTCTTTATCCATTTTTCACTTTCTGCGATGTTGAACTTGTACTGTAAACGAGGTTCTTGTAAACAGAGCCATTCCAAACTTTGGGGTGGCTGTGTCTTTTTGATTTTAATTTCCCTAAGCTATAGGACCATAAGTGGAAGTGCCCTAGGTTCTGTTGCTTTGTTTTTCAGTTGTTTCAGGAAACACCATACACTTCTCCCGAGTGGTTGTTGGCAATTTACATCCCGCCCATCAGCATAACAAGGCTCCCAGTTCTCCATGGCCTGTCCTGCCTTTCTGGATTT
This sequence comes from Delphinus delphis, assembly GCF_949987515.2. Classification (NCBI taxonomy): domain Eukaryota; kingdom Metazoa; phylum Chordata; class Mammalia; order Artiodactyla; family Delphinidae; genus Delphinus; species Delphinus delphis. Next base: position 5,874 of record NW_027193088.1, read on the forward strand.
TACCCTTTTTTCAGATGGCCCTTTTGACCGGGGGGAAGTGAGACTTCATTGTAGTGCAGATTTCCTTTGCAAGCTTGCTTGGTTGGCCAAAAAGGGCGTATGCGTTTTTTCCTGAATATATTCAGGAAAAAACGCATACGCCCTTTTTGGCCAAGTGCATCATTGTGGACGTTCTGCCTCTTTTCCTATGCTTTCAATGCAATTCCAGTCTACCTCCTGAAATCGGTTTCCTGCAATTCTGCCCCGCTTTCAAGTCCTCTTGGCAGCCTTACTTCAGTCTATTTTTGGACGATAGCTGTCATTTATAACTCTGCAGGTTTGTGAATTACAGTGCCCCTGAGCTCCTTTCTTCAACTCGCTTTCTTGTGACCTGGCCGCAACACCGCAGGATGGCTTCAGGCCCTAATCTGGTTCCGGCCTGGCATGCTGAGCCTTTGGTTAATTCCTCTTCCTGGTGGGAAATGAGAGTTGAATTTGCCCGTCCAGACACCTCCAGCTAGCCTCTCATTGGTTCTCGCTATTCCTGTTCATCTTCCGCAGAAATTGCAAACTGGGCCAAACAGGAGGTTAAAGGGACTGACTCTCCAAGTGGGGAGAGTGTTAGTAAAGCGTCTGGAATGTTGCACCCGAGTACCAGGGGAGGAAAACTGAGACATATTTGAACACGTCTCCCGTTCACATGGTTGATCATACTCTGGGTTCCACATGCATGTTTTAGCTGAAGGAAGAATACCTTAAACCTGGAGAGTTGAGACCCGTGTAATGGGTACCATGCAATATGACTTCAAAGGGTCTTCATTTGCTCACCGAACCTCTCCAGTCCTATCACTGCTGCGTTTATGCCCCTGTACACACGCTTGATTCTCTTTTGGAGACATAGCAATCCATAGGTTTTAAGATACTTACTAGTCAGGTACATTCTTAGGCGTTTAATATGGGGTTTTGAGTCCATTTCATTGAGCAAGGAGTAGCTCTTGTCTATTCCATATTTGGCTTAAGGAACTTTATCTGTGCTCATTTCAATCTCTGGTTTTATGCAGCACCCCAACTCACCTTTCCCCTTAAGCAAGCATAAGTTGGTTTTCTAAATTTGAGACCCTGTTCTGTTTTGGAATGCAGTTCCTGTGTAGCCAAGTTTACATTCCGTGTATTAGTGATATCTTATGATGTTTCTTTTTCTGTGTGACTTATTTCAGTTAGAATCATCATACCTGAATCCACTCATTGTGCTGCTAAGGGCCTGATGACACAGATTTCATTGCTGAGTGATATTGCTTTGTAAGTAAATACCACAACTTCTTTATCCATTTTTCACTTTCTGCGATGTTGAACTTGTACTGTAAACGAGGTTCTTGTAAACAGAGCCGTTCCAAACTTTGGGGTGGCTGTGTCTTTTTCATTTTAATTTCCCTAAGCTATAGGACCATAAGTGGAAGTGCCCTAGGTTCTGTTGCTTTGTTTTTTAGTTGTTTCAGGAAACACCATACACTTCTCCCAAGTGGTTCTTGGCAATTTACATCCCGCCCATCAGCATAACAAGGCTCCCAGTTCTCCATGGCCTGTCCTGCCTTTCTGGATTTTACCCTTTTTTCAGATGGCCCTTTTGACCGGGGGGAAGTGAGACTTCATTGTAGTGCAGATTTCCTTTGCAAGCTTGCTTGGTTGGCCAAAAAGGGCGTATGCGTTTTTTCCTGAATATATTCAGGAAAAAACGCATACGCCCTTTTTGGCCAAGTGCATCATTGTGGACGTTCTGCCTCTTTTCCTATGCTTTCAATGCAATTCCAGTCTACCTCCTGAAATCGGTTTCCTGCAATTCTGCCCCGCTTTCAAGTCCTCTTGGCAGCCTTACTTCAGTCTATTTTTCGACGATAGCTGTCATTTATAACTCTGCAGGTTTGTGAATTACAGTGCCCCTGAGCTCCTTTCTTCAACTCGCTTTCTTGTGACCTGGCCGCAACACCGCAGGATGGCTTCAGGCCCTAATCTGGTACCGGCCTGGCATGCTGAGCCTTTGGTTAATTCCTCTTCCTGGTGGGAAATTAGAGTTGAATTTGCCCGTCCAGACACCTCCAGCTAGCCTCTCATTGGTTCTCGCTATTCCTGTTCATCTTCCGCAGAAATTGCAAACTGGGCCAAACAGGAGGTTAAAGGCGCTGACTTTCCAAGTGGGGAGAGTGTTAGTAAAGCGTCTGGAATGTTGCACCCGAGTACCAGGGTACGAAAACTGAGACATATTTGAACACGTCCCCCGTTCACATGGTTGATCATACTTGGGTTCCACATGCATGTTTTAGCTGAAGGAAGAATACCTAAAACCTGGGTAGTTGAAACCTGTGGAATGGGTACCATGCAATATGACTTCAAAGGGTCTTCATTTGCTCACCGAACCTCTCCAATTCTATCACTGCTGCGTTTATGCCCCTGTACACATGCTTGATTCTCTTTCGGAGACATAGCAATCCATAGGTTTTAAGATACTTACTAGTCAGGTACATTCTTAGGCGTTTAATATGCGGTGTTGAGTCCATTTCGTTGAGCAAGGAGTAGCTCTTGTCTATTCCATATTTGGCTTAAGGAACTTTATCTGTGCTCATTTCAATCTCTGGTTTTATGCAGCACCCCAACTCACCTTTCCCCTTAAGCAAGCATAAGTTGGTTTTCTAAATTTGAGACCCTGTTCTGTTTTGGAATGCAGTTCCTGTGTAGCCAAGTTTACATTCCGTGTATTAGTGATATCTTATGATGTTTCTTTTTCTGTGTGACTTATTTCAGTTAGAATCATCATACCTGAATCCACTCATTGTGCTGCTAAGGGCCTGATGACACAGATTTCATTGCTGCGTGATATTGCTTTGTAAGTAAATACCACAACTTCTTTCTCCATTTTTCACTTTCTGCGATGTTGAACTTGTACTGTAAACGAGGTTCTTGTAAACAGAGCCGTTCCAAACTTTGGGGTGGCTGTGTCTTTTTGATTTTAATTTCCCTAAGCTATAGGACCATAAGTGGAAGTGCCCTAGGTTCTGTTGCTTTGTTTTTTAGATGTTTCAGGAAACACCATACACTTCTCCCGAGTGGTTGTTGGCAATTTACATCCCGCCCATCAGCATAACAAGGCTCCCAGTTCTCCATGGCCTATCCTGCCTTTCTGGATTTTACACTTTTTTCAGATGGCCCTTTTGACCGGGGGGAAGTGAGACTTCATTGTAGTGCAGATTTCCTTTGCAAGCTTGCTTGGTTGGCCAAAAAGGGCGTATGCGTTTTTTCCTGAATATATTCAGGAAAAAATGCATACGCCCTTTTTGGCCAAGTGCATCATTGTGGACGTTCGGCCTCTTTTCCTATGCTTTCAATGCAATTCCAGTCTACCTCCTGAAATCGGTTTCCTGCAATTCTGCCCCGCTTTCAAGTCCTCTTGGCAGCCTTACTTCAGTCTATTTTTGGACGATAGCTGTCATTTATAACTCTGCAGGTTTGTGAATTACAGTGCCCCTGAGCTCATTTCTTCAACTCGCTTTCTTGTGACCTGGCCGCAACACCGCAAGATGGCTTCAGGCCCTAATCTGGTTCCGGCACGGCACGCTGAGCCTTTGGTTATTTCCTCTTCCTGGTGGGAAATGAGAGTTAAATTTGCCCGTCCACACACCTCCAGCAAGCCTCTCATTGGTTCTCGCTATTCCTGTTCATCTTCCGCAGAAATTGCAAACTGGGCCAAACAGGAGGTTAAAGGCGCTGACTTTCCAAGTGGGGAGAGTGTTAGTAAAGCGTCTGGAATGTTGCACCCGAGTACCAGGGTACGAAAACTGAGACATATTTGAACACGTCCCCCGTTCACATGGTTGATCATACTTGGGTTCCACATGCATGTTTTAGCTGAAGGAAGAATACCTAAAACCTGGGTAGTTGAAACCTGTGGAATGGGTACCATGCAATATGACTTCAAAGGGTCTTCATTTGCTCACCGAACCTCTCCAATCCTATCACTGCTGCGTTTATGCCCCTGTACACATGCTTGATTCTCTTTCGGAGACATAGCAATCCATAGGTTTTAAGATACTTACTAGTCAGGTACATTCTTAGGCGTTTAATATGCGGTGTTGAGTCCATTTCGTTGAGCAAGGAGTAGCTCTTGTCTATTCCATATTTGGCTTAAGGAACTTTATCTGTGCTCATTTCAATCTCTGGTTTTATGCAGCACCCCAACTCACCTTTCCCCTTAAGCAAGCATAAGTTGGTTTTCTAAATTTGAGACCCTGTTCTGTTTTGGAATGCAGTTCCTGTGTAGCCAAGTTTACATTCCGTGTATTAGTGATATCTTATGATGTTTCTTTTTCTGTGTGACTTATTTCAGTTAGAATCATCATACCTGAATCCACTCATTGTGCTGCTAAGGGCCTGATGACACAGATTTCATTGCTGCGTGATATTGCTTTGTAAGTAAATACCACAACTTCTTTCTCCATTTTTCACTTTCTGCGATGTTGAACTTGTACTGTAAACGAGGTTCTTGTAAACAGAGCCGTTCCAAACTTTGGGGTGGCTGTGTCTTTTTGATTTTAATTTCCCTAAGCTATAGGACCATAAGTGGAAGTGCCCTAGGCTCTGTTGCTTTGTTTTTTAGATGTTTCAGGAAACACCATACACTTCTCCCGAGTGGTTGTTGGCAATTTACATCCCGCCCATCAGCATAACAAGGCTCCCAGTTCTCCATGGCCTATCCTGCCTTTCTGGATTTTACACTTTTTTCAGATGGCCCTTTTGACCGGGGGGAAGTGAGACTTCATTGTAGTGCAGATTTCCTTTGCAAGCTTGCTTGGTTGGCCAAAAAGGGCGTATGCGTTTTTTCCTGAATATATTCAGGAAAAAATGCATACGCCCTTTTTGGCCAAGTGCATCATTGTGGACGTTCGGCCTCTTTTCCTATGCTTTCAATGCAATTCCAGTCTACCTCCTGAAATCGGTTTCCTGCAATTCTGCCCTGCTTTCAAGTCCTCTTGGCAGCCTTACTTCAGTCTATTTTTGGACGATAGCTGTCATTTATAACTCTGCAGGTTTGTGAATTACAGTGCCCCTGAGCTCATTTCTTCAACTCGCTTTCTTGTGACCTGGCCGCAACACCGCAAGATGGCTTCAGGCCCTAATCTGGTTCCGGCACGGCATGCTGAGCCTTTGGTTATTTCCTCTTCCTGGTGGGAAATGAGAGTTAAATTTGCCCGTCCAGACACCTCCAGCTAGTCTCATTGGTTCTCGCTATTCCTGTTCATCTTCCGCAGAAATTGCAAACTGGGCCAAACAGGAGGTTAAAGGGACTGACTCTCCAAGTCGGGAGAGTGTTAGTAAAGCGTCTGGAATGTTGCACCCGAATACCAGGGGAGGAAAACTGAGACATATTTGAACACGTCTCCCGTTCACATGGTTGATCATACTTGGGTTCCACATGCATGTTTTAGCTGAAGGAAGAATACCTTAAACCTGTTTATTTGAAACCCGTGGAATGGGTACCATGCAATATGACTTCAAAGGGTCTTCATTTGCTCACCGAACCTCTCCAATCCTATCACTGCTGCGTTTATGCCCCTGTACACATGCTTGATTCTCTTTCGGAGACATAGCAATCCATAGGTTTTAAGATACTTACTAGTCAGGTACATTCTTAGGCGTTTAATATGCGGTGTTGAGTCCATTTCGTTGAGCAAGGAGTAGCTCTTGTCTATTCCATATTTGGCTTAAGGAACTTTATCTGTGCTCATTTCAATCTCTGGTTTTATGCAGCACCCCAACTCACCTTTCCCCTTAAGCAAGCATAAGTTGGTTTTCTAAATTTGAGACCCTGTTCTGTTCTGTAATTCAGTTCCTGTGTAGCCAAGTTTACATTCCGTGTATTACTGATATCTTATGATGTTTCTTTTTCTGTGTGACTTATTTCAGTTAGAATCATCATACCTGAATCCACTCATTGTGCTGCTAAGGGCCTGATGACACAGATTTCATTGCTGAGTGATATTGCTTTGTAAGTAAATACCACAACTTCTTTATCCATTTTTCACTTTCTGCGATGTTGAACTTGTACTGTAAACGAGGTTCTTGTAAACAGAGCCGTTCCAAACTTTGGGGTGGCTGTGTCTTTTTGATTTTAATTTCCCTAAGCTATAGGACCATAAGTGGAAGTGCCCTAGGCTCTGTTGCTTTGTTTTTTAGATGTTTCAGGAAACACCATACACTTCTCCGGAGTGTTTGTTGGCAATTTACATCCCGCCCATCAGCATAACAAGGCTCCCAGTTCTCCATGGCCTGTCCTGCCTTTCTGGATTTTACACTTTTTTCAGATGGCCCTTTTGATCGGGGGGAAGTGAGACTTCATTGTAGTGCAGATTTCCTTTGCAAGCTTGCTTGGTTGGCCAAAAAGGGCGTATGCGTTTTTTCCTGAATATATTCAGGAAAAAACGCATACGCCCTTATTGGCCAAGTGCATCATTGTGGACGTTCTGCCTCTTTTCCTATGCTTTCAATGCAATTCCAGTCTACCTCCTGAAATCGGTTTCCTGCAATTCTGCCCTGCTTTCAAGTCCTCTTGGCAGCCTTACTTCAGTCTATTTTTGGACGATAGCTGTCATTTATAACTCTGCAGGTTTGTGAATTACAGTGCCCCTGAGCTCATTTCTTCAACTCGCTTTCTTGTGACCTGGCCGCAACACCGCAAGATGGCTTCAGGCCCTAATCTGGTTCCGGCACGGCATGCTGAGCCTTTGGTTATTTCCTCTTCCTGGTGGGAAATGAGAGTTAAATTTGCCCGTCCAGACACCTCCAGCTAGTCTCATTGGTTCTCGCTATTCCTGTTCATCTTCCGCAGAAATTGCAAACTGGGCCAAACAGGAGGTTAAAGGGACTGACTCTCCAAGTCGGGAGAGTGTTAGTAAAGCGTCTGGAATGTTGCACCCGAATACCAGGGGAGGAAAACTGAGACATATTTGAACACGTCTCCCGTTCACATGGTTGATCATACTTGGGTTCCACATGCATGTTTTAGCTGAAGGAAGAATACCTTAAACCTGTTTATTTGAAACCCGTGGAATGGGTACCATGCAATATGACTTCAAAGGGTCTTCATTTGCTCACCGAACCTCTCCAATCCTATCACTGCTGCGTTTATGCCCCTGTACACATGCTTGATTCTCTTTCGGAGACATAGCAATCCATAGGTTTTAAGATACTTACTAGTCAGGTACATTCTTAGGCGTTTAATATGCGGTGTTGAGTCCATTTCGTTGAGCAAGGAGTAGCTCTTGTCTATTCCATATTTGGCTTAAGGAACTTTATCTGTGCTCATTTCAATCTCTGGTTTTATGCAGCACCCCAACTCACCTTTCCCCTTAAGCAAGCATAAGTTGGTTTTCTAAATTTGAGACCCTGTTCTGTTCTGTAATTCAGTTCCTGTGTAGCCAAGTTTACATTCCGTGTATTACTGATATCTTATGATGTTTCTTTTTCTGTGTGACTTATTTCAGTTAGAATCATCATACCTGAATCCACTCATTGTGCTGCTAAGGGCCTGATGACACAGATTTCATTGCTGAGTGATATTGCTTTGTAAGTAAATACCACAACTTCTTTATCCATTTTTCACTTTCTGCGATGTTGAACTTGTACTGTAAATGAGGTTCTTGTAAACAGAGCCGTTCCAAACTTTGGGGTGGCTGTGTCTTTTTGATTTTAATTTCCCTAAGCTATAGGACCATAAGTGGAAGTGCCCTAGGCTCTGTTGCTTTGTTTTTTAGATGTTTCAGGAAACACCATACACTTCTCCGGAGTGTTTGTTGGCAATTTACATCCCGCCCATCAGCATAACAAGGCTCCCAGTTCTCCATGGCCTGTCCTGCCTTTCTGGATTTTACACTTTTTTCAGATGGCCCTTTTGATCGGGGGGAAGTGAGACTTCATTGTAGTGCAGATTTCCTTTGCAAGCTTGCTTGGTTGGCCAAAAAGGGCGTATGCGTTTTTTCCTGAATATATTCAGGAAAAAACGCATACGCCCTTATTGGCCAAGTGCATCATTGTGGACGTTCTGCCTCTTTTCCTATGCTTTCAATGCAATTCCAGTCTACCTCCTGAAATCGGTTTCCTGCAATTCTGCCCCGCTTTCAAGTCCTCTTGGCAGCCTTACTTCAGTCTATTTTTGGACGATAGCTGTCATTTATAACTCTGCAGGTTTGTGAATTACAGTGCCCCTGAGCTGCTTTCTTCAACTCGCTTTCTTTTGAGCTGGCCGCAACACCGCAGGATGGCTTCAGGCCCTAATCTGGTTCCGGCACGGCACGCTGAGCCTTTGGTTATTTCCTCTTCCTGGTGGGAAATGAGAGTTAAATTTGCCCGTCCACACACCTCCAGCAAGCCTCTCATTGGTTCTCGCTATTCCTGTTCATCTTCCGCAGAAATTGCAAACTGGGCCAAACAGGAGGTTAAAGGCGCTGACTTTCCAAGTGGGGAGAGTGTTAGTAAAGCGTCTGGAATGTTGCACCCGAGTACCAGGGTACGAAAACTGAGACATATTTGAACACGTCCCCCGTTCACATGGTTGATCATACTTGGGTTCCACATGCATGTTTTAGCTGAAGGAAGAATACCTAAAACCTGGGTAGTTGAAACCTGTGGAATGGGTACCATGCAATATGACTTCAAAGGGTCTTCATTTGCTCACCGAACCTCTCCAATCCTATCACTGCTGCGTTTATGCCCCTGTACACATGCTTGATTCTCTTTCGGAGACATAGCAATCCATAGGTTTTAAGATACTTACTAGTCAGGTACATTCTTAGGCGTTTAATATGCGGTGTTGAGTCCATTTCGTTGAGCAAGGAGTAGCTCTTGTCTATTCCATATTTGGCTTAAGGAACTTTATCTGTGCTCACTTCAATCTCTGGTTTTATGCAGCACCCCAACTCACCTTTCCCCTTAAGCAAGCATAAGTTGGTTTTCTAAATTTGAGACCCTGTTCTGTTTTGGAATGCAGTTCCTGTGTAGCCAAGTTTACATTCCGTGTATTAGTGATATCTTATGATGTTTCTTTTTCTGTGTGACTTATTTCAGTTAGAATCATCATACCTGAATCCACTCATTGTGCTGCTAAGGGCCTGATGACACAGATTTCATTGCTGCGTGATATTGCTTTGTAAGTAAATACCACAACTTCTTTCTCCATTTTTCACTTTCTGCGATGTTGAACTTGTACTGTAAACGAGGTTCTTGTAAACAGAGCCGTTCCAAACTTTGGGGTGGCTGTGTCTTTTTGATTTTAATTTCCCTAAGCTATAGGACCATAAGTGGAAGTGCCCTAGGTTCTGTTGCTTTGTTTTTTAGATGTTTCAGGAAACACCATACACTTCTCCCGAGTGGTTGTTGGCAATTTACATCCCGCCCATCAGCATAACAAGGCTCCCAGTTCTCCATGGCCTATCCTGCCTTTCTGGATTTTACACTTTTTTCAGATGGCCCTTTTGACCGGGGGGAAGTGAGACTTCATTGTAGTGCAGATTTCCTTTGCAAGCTTGCTTGGTTGGCCAAAAAGGGCGTATGCGTTTTTTCCTGAATATATTCAGGAAAAAACACATACGCCCTTTTTGGCCAAGTGCATCATTGTGGACGTTCTGCCTCTTTTCCTATGCTTTCAATGCAATTCCAGTCTACCTCCTGAAATCGGTTTCCTGCAATTCTGCCCCGCTTTCAAGTCCTCTTGGCAGCCTTACTTCAGTCTATTATTGGACGATAGCTGTCATTTATAACTCTGCAGGTTTGTGAATTACAGTGCCCCTGAGCTCCTTTCTTCAACTTGCTTTCTTGTGACCTGGCCGCAACACCGCAGGATGGCTTCAGGCCCTAATCTGGTTCCGGCACGGCACGCTGAGCCTTTGGTTATTTCCTCTTCCTGGTGGGAAATGAGAGTTAAATTTGCCCGTCCAGACACCTCCAGCTAGTCTCTCATTGGTTCTCGCTATTCCTGTTCATCTTCCGCAGAAATTGCAAACTGGGCCAAACAGGAGGTTAAAGGCGCTGACTCTCCAAGTGGGGAGAGTGTTAGTAAAGCGTCTGGAATGTTGCACCCGAGTACCAGGGGAGGAAAACTGAGACATATTTGAACACGTCTCCCGATCACATGGTTGATCATACTCTGGGTTCCACATGCATGTTTTAGCTGAAGGAAGAATACCTAAAACCTGGGTAGTTGAAACCCGTGGAATGGGTACCATGCAATATGACTTCAAAGGGTCTTCATTTGCTCACCGAACCTCTCCAATCCTATCACTGCTGCGTTTATGCCCCTGTACACATGCTTGATTCTCTTTCGGAGACATAGCAATCCCTAGATTTTAAGATACTTACTAGTCAGGTACATTCTTAGGCGTTTAATATGCGGTGTTGAGTCCATTTCTTTGAGCAAGGAGTAGCTCTTGTCTATTCCATATTTGGCTTAAGGAACTTTATCTGTGCTCATTTCAATCTCTGGTTTTATGCAGCAACCCAACTCACCTTTCCCTTTAAGCACGCATAAGTTGGTTTTCTAAATTTGAGACCCTGTTCTGTTCTGTAATTCAGTTCCTGGGTAGCCAAGTTTACATTCCGTGTATTAGTGATATCTTATGATGTTTCTTTTTCTGTGTGACTTATTTCAGTTAGAATCATCATACCTGAATCCACTCATTGTGCTACTAAGGGCCTGATGACACAGATTTCATTGCTGAGTGATATTGCTTTGTAAGTAAATACCACAACTTTTTTATCCATTTTTCACTTTCTGCGATGTTGAACTTGTACTGTAAACGAGGTTCTTGTAAACAGAGCCGTTCCAAACTTTGGGGTGGCTGTGTCTTTTTGATTTTAAATTCCCTAAGCTATAGGACCATAAGTGGAAGTGCCCTAGGCTCTGTTGCTTTGTTTTTTAGATGTTTCAGGAAACACCATACACTTCTCCTGAGTGGTTGTTGGCAATTTACATCCCGCCCTTCAGCATAACAAGGCTCCCAGTTCTCCATGGCCTGTCCTGCCTTTCTGGATTTTACACTTTTTTCAGATGGCCCTTTTGACCAGGGGGAAGTGAGACTTCATTGTAGTGCAGATTTCCTTTGCAAGCTTGCTTGGTCGGCCAAAAAGGTCGTATGCGTTTTTTCCTGAATATATTCAGGAAAAAACTCATACGCCCTTTTTGGCCAAGTGCATCATTGTGGACGTTCGGCCTCTTTTCCTATGCTTTCAATGCAATTCCAGTCTACCTCCTGAAATCGGTTTCCTGCAATTCTGCCCCGCTTTCAAGTCCTCTTGGCAGCCTTACTTCAGTCTATTTTTGGACGATAGCTGTCATTTATAACTCTGCAGGTTTGTGAATTACAGTGCCCCTGAGCTCCTTTCTTCAACTCGCTGTCTTTTGAGCTGGCCGCAACACCGCAGGATGGCTTCAGGCCCTAATCTGGTTCCGGCACGGCACGCTGAGCCTTTGGTTATTTCCTCTTCCTGGTGGGAAATGAGAGTTAAATTTGCCCGTCCAGACACCTCCAGCTAGCCTCTCATTGGTTCTCGCTATTCCTGTTCATCTTCCGCAGAAATTGCAAACTGGGCCAAACAGGAGGTTAAAGGCGCTGACTCTCCAAGTGGGGAGAGTGTTAGTAAAGCGTCTGGAATGTTGCACCCGAGTACCAGGGGAGGAAAACTGAGACATATTTGAACACGTCTCTCGTTCACATGGTTGATCATACTTGGGTTCCACATGCATGTTTTAGCTGAAGGAAGAATACCTTAAACCTGGAGAGTTGAGACCCGTGTAATGGGTACCATGCAATACGACTTCAAAGGGTCTTCATTTGCTCACCGAACCTCTCCAATCCTATCACTGCTGCGTTTATGCCCCTGTACACACGCTTGATTCTCTTTCGGAGACATAGCAATCCATAGGTTTTAAGATACTTACTAGTCAGGTACATTCTTAGGCGTTTAATATGCGGTGTTGAGTCCATTTCGTTGAGCAAGGAGTAGCTCTTGTCTATTCCATATTTGGCTTAAGGAACTTTATCTGTGCTCATTTCAATCTCTGGTTTTATGCAGCACCCCAACTCACCTTTCCCCTTAAGCACGCATAAGTTGGTTTTCTAAATTTGAGACCCTGTTCTGTTCTGTAATTCAGTTCCTGTGTAGCCAAGTTTACATTCCGTGTATTAGTGATATCTTATGATGTTTCTTTTTCTGTGTGACTTATTTCAGTTGGAATCATCATACCTGAATCCACTCATTGTGCTACTAAGTGCCTGATGACACAGATTTCATTGCTGAGTGATATTGCTTTGTAAGTAAATACCACAAATTTTTTATCCATTTTTCACTTTCTGCGATGTTGAACTTGTACTGTAAACGAGGTTCTTGTAAACAGAGCCGTTCCAAATATTGGGGTGGCTGTGTCTTTTTGATTTTAAATTCCCTAAGCTATAGGACCATAAGTGGAAGTGCCCTAGGCTCTGTTGCTTTGTTTTTTAGATGTTTCAGGAAACACCATACACTTCTCCCCAGTGTCTGTTGGCAATTTACATCCCGCCCATCAGCATAACAAGGCTCCCAGTTCTCCATGGCCTGTCCTGCCTTTCTGGATTTTACACTTTTTTCAGATGGCCCTTTTGACCTGGGGGGAAGTGAGACTTCATTGTAGTGCAGATTTCCTTTGCAAGCTTGCTTGGTTGGCCAAAAAGGGCGTATGCGTTTTTTCCTGAATATATTCAGGAAAAGAAGCATACGCCCTTTTTGGCCAAGTGCATCATTGTGGATGTTCTGCCTCTTTTCCTATGCTTTCAATGCAATTCCAGTCTACCTCCTGAAATCGGTTTCCTGCAATTCTGCCCCGCTTTCAAGTCCTCTTGGCAGCCTTACTTCAGTCAATTATTGGATGATAGCTGTCATTTATAACTCTGCAGGTTTGTGAATTACAGTGCCCCTGAGCTCCTTTCTTCAACTCGCTTTCTTGTGACCTGGTCGCAACACCGCAGGATGGCTTCAGGCCCTAATCTGGTTCCGGCCCGGCATGCTGAGCCTTTGGTTAATTCCTCTTCCTGGTGGGAAATGAGAGTTAAATTTGCCCGTCCAGACACCTGCAGCTAGCCTCTCATTGGTTCTCGCTATTCCTGTTCATCTTCCGCAGAAATTGCAAACTGGGCCAAACAGGAGGTTAAAGGGACTGACTCTCCAAGTCGGGAGAGTGTTAGTAAAGCGTCTGGAGTGTTGCACCCGAGTACCAGGGTAGGAAAACTGAGACATATTTGAACACGTCTCCCATTCACATGGTTGATCATATTCTGGGTTCCACATGCATGTTTTAGCTGAAGGAAGAATACCTTAAACCTGGAGAGTTGAGACCCGTGGAATGGGTACTGTGCAATATGACTTCAAAGGGTCTTCATTTGCTCACCGAACCTCTCCAATCCTATCACTGCTGCATTTATGCCCCTGTACACACGCTTGATTCTCTTTTGGAGACATAGCAATCCATAGGTTTTACGATACTTACTAGTCAGGTACATTCGTAGGCGTTTAATATGGGGTTTTGAGTCCATTTCGTTGAGCAAGGAGTAGCTCTTGTCTATTCCATATTTGGCTTAAGGAACTTTATCTGTGCTCATTTCAATCTCTGGTTTTATGCAGCACCCCAACTCACCTTTCCCCTTAAGCAAGCATAAGTTGGTTTTCTAAATTTGAGACCCTGTTCTGTTTTGGAATGCAGTTCCTGTGTAGCCAAGTTTACATTCCGTGTATTAGTGATATCTTATGATGTTTCTTTTTCTGTGTGACTTATTTCAGTTAGAATCATCGTACCTGAATCCACTCATTATGCTGCTACGGGCCTGATGACATAGATTTCATTGCTGAGTGATACTGCATTGTACGTAAGTACCACAAGTTCTTTATCCATTTTTCACTTTCTGTGATATTGAACTTGTAGGGTAAACGAGGTTCTTGTAAACGGAGGCGTCCCAAACTTTGGGGTGGCTGTGTCTTTTTTATTTTAATTTCCCTAAGCTATAGGACCATAAGTGGAAGTGCCCTAGGCTCTATTGCTTTGTTTTTTAGATGTTTCAGGAAACACCATACACTTCTCCTGAGTGTCTGTTGGCAATTTACATCCCGCCCATCAGCATAACAAGGCTCCCAGTTCTCCATGGCCTGTCCTGCCTTTCTGGATTTTACACTTTTTTCAGATGGCCCTTTTGACCGGGGGGAAGTGAGACTTCATTGTAGTGCAGATTTCCTTTGCAAGTTTGCTTGGTTGGCCAAAAAGTGCGTATGCGTTTTTTCCTGAATATATTCAGGAAAAAACGCATACGCCCTTTTTGGCCAAGTGCATCATTGTGGACGTTCTGCCTCTTTTCCTATGCTTTCAATGCAATTCCAGTCTACCTCCTGAAATCGGTTTCCTGTAATTCTGCCCTGCTTTCAAGTCCTCTTGGCAGCCTTACTTCAGTATATTTTTGGACGATAGCTGTTATTTATAACTCTGCAGGTTTGTGAATTACAGTGCCCCTGAGCTCCTTTCTTCAACTCGCTTTCTTGTGACCTGGCCGCAACACCACAGGATGTCTTCAGGCCCTAATCTGGTGCTGGCACGGCACGCTGAGCCTTTGGTTAATTCCTCTTCCTGGTGGGAAATGAGAGTTAAATTTGCCCATCCAGACACCTCCAGCTAGTCTCTCATTGGTTCTCGCTATTCCTGTTCATATTCCACAGAAATTGCAAACTGGGCCAAACAGGAGGTTAAAGGGACTGACTCTCCAAGTCGGGAGAGTGTTAGTAAAGCATCTGGAATGTTGCACCCGAGTACCAGGTTACGAAAACTGAGACATATTTGAACACGTCTCCCGTTCACATGGTTGATCATACTTGGGTTCCACATGCATGTTTTAGCTGAAGGAAGAATACCTTAAACCTGGAGAGTTAAGACCCGTGTAATGGGTACCATGCAATATGACTTCAAAGGGTTTTCATTTGCTCACCGAACCTCTCCAATCCTATCACTCCTGCGTTTATGCCCCTGTACACATGCTTGATTCTCTTTCGGAGACATAGCAATCCATAGGTTTTAAGATACTTACTAGTCAGGTACATTCTTAGGCGTTTAATATGGGGTGTTGAGTCCATTTCGTTGAGCAAGAAGTAGCTCTTGTCTATTCCATATTTGGCTTAAGGAACTTTATCTGTGCTCATTTCAATCTCTGGTTTTATGCAGCACCCCAACTCACCTTTACCCTTAAGCAAGCATAAGTTGGTTTTCTAAATTTGAGACCCTGTTCTGTTCTGTAATTCAGTTCCTGTGTAGCCAAGTTTACATTCCGTGTATTACTGATATCTTATGATATTTCTTTTTCTGTGTGACTTATTTCAGTTAGAATCATCATACCTGAATCCACTCATTGTGCTGCTAAGGGCCAGATGACACAGATTTCATTGCTGAGTGATATTGCTTTGTAAGTAAATACCACAACTTCTTTATCCATTTTTCACTTTCTGTGATGTTGAACTTGTACTGTAAACGAGGTTCTTGTAAACAGAGCCATTCCAAACTTTGGGGTGGCTGTGTCTTTTTGATTTTAATTTCCCTAAGCTATAGGACCATAAGTGGAAGTGCCCTAGGTTCTGTTGCTTTGTTTTTTAGATGTTTCAGGAAACACCATACACTTCTCCCGAGTGGTTGTTGGCAATTTACATCCCGCCCATCAGCATAACAAGGCTCCCAGTTCTCCATGGCCTGTCCTGCCTTTCTAGATTTTACCCTTTTTTCAGATGGCCCTTTTGACCGGGGGGAAGTGAGACTTCATTGTAGTGCAGATTTCCTTTGCAAGCTTGCTTGGTTGGCCAAGAAGTGCGTATGCGTTTTTTCCTGAATATATTCAGGAAAAAACGCATACGCCCTTTTTGGCCAAGTGCATCATTGTGGACGTTCTGCCTCTTTTCCTATGCTTTCAATGCAATTCCAGTCTACCTCCTGAAATCGGTTTCCTGCAATTCTGCCCCGCTTTCAAGTCCTCTTGGCAGCCTTACTTCAGTCTATTTTTGGACGATAGCTGTCATTTATAACTCTGCAGGTTTGTGAATTACAGTGCCCCTGAGCTCCTTTCTTCAACTCGCTTTCTTTTGAGCTGGCCGCAACACCGCAGGATGGCTTCAGGCCCTAATCTGGTTCCGGTACGGCACACTGAGCCTTTGGTTATTTCCTCTTCCTGGTGGGAAATGAGAGTTAAATTTGCCCGTCCAGACACCTCCAGCTAGCCTCTCATTGGTTCTCGCTATTCCTGTTCATCTTCCGCAGAAATTGCAAACTGGGCCAAACAGGAGGTTAAAGGCGCTGACTCTCCAAGTGGGGAGAGTGTTAGTAAAGCGTCTGGAATGTTGCACCCGAGTACCAGGGGAGGAAAACTGAGACATATTTGAACACGTCTCCCGTTCACATGGTTGATCATACTTGGGTTCCACATGCATGTTTTAGCTGAAGGAAGAATACCTTAAACCTGGAGAGTTGAGACCCGTGTAATGGGTACCATGCAATATGACTTCAAAGGGTCTTCATTTGCTCACCGAACCTCTCCAATCCTATCACTGCTGCGTTTATGCCCCTGTACACATGCTTGATTCTCTTTCGGAGACATAGCAATCCATAGGTTTTAAGATACTTACTAGTCAGGTACATTCTTAGGCGTTTAATATGCGGTGTTGAGTCCATTTCTTTGAGCAAGGAGTAGCTCTTGTCTATTCCATATTTGGCTTAAGGTACTTTATCTGTGCTCATTTCAATCTCTGGTTTTATGCAGCAGCCCAACTCACCTTTCCCCTTAAGCAAGCATAAGTTGGTTTTCTAAATTTGAGAACCTGTTCTGTTCTGTAATTCAGTTCCTGTGTAGCCAAGTTTACATTCCGTGTATTAGTGATATCTTATGATGTTTCTTTTTCTGTGTGACTTATTTCAGTTAGAATCATCGTACCTGAATCCACTCATGATGCTGCTACGGGCCTGAAGACATAGATTTCATTGCTGAGTGATACTTCATTGTACGTAAGTACCACAAGTTCTTTATCCATTTTTCACTTTCTGTGATATTGAACTTGTACGGTAAACGAGGTTCTTGTAAACAGAGGCGTCCCAAACTTTGGGGTGGCTGTGTCTTTTTGATTTTAATTTCCCTAAGCTATAGGACCATAAGTGGAAGTGCCCTAGGCTCTGTTGCTTTGTTTTTTAGATGTTTCAGGAAACACCATACACTTCTCCCCAGTGTCTGTTGGCAATTTACAACCCGCCCTTCAGCATAACAAGGCTCCCAGTTCTCCATGGCCTGTCCTGCCTTTCTGGATTTTACACTTTTTTCAGATGGCCCTTTTGACCGGGGGGAAGTGAGACTTCATTGTAGTGCAGATTTCCTTTGCAAGCTTGCTTGTTTGGCCAAAAAGGGCGTATGCGTTTTTTCCTGAATATATTCAGGAAAAAACGCATACGCCCTTTTTGGCCAAGTGCATCATTGTGGACGTTCTGCCTCTTTTCCTATGCTTTCAATGCAATTCCAGTCTACCTCCTGAAATCGGTTTCCTGCAATTCTGCACCGCTTTCAAGTCCTCTTGACAGCCTTACTTCAGTCTATTTTTGGACGATAGCTGTCATTTATAACTCTGCAGGTTTGTGAATTACAGTGCCCCTGAGCTCCTTTCTTCAACTCGCTTTCTTTTGAGCTGGCCGCAACACCGCAGGATGGCTTCAGGCCCTAATCTGGTTCCGGCACGGCACGCTGAGCCTTTGGTTAATTCCTCTTCCTGGTGGGAAATGAGAGTTAAATTTGCCCGTCCAGACACCTCCAGCTAGCCTCTCATTGCTTCTCGCTATTCCTGTTCATCTTCCGCAGAAATTGCAAACTGGGCCAAACAGGAGGTTAAAGGCGCTGACTCTCCAAGTGGGGAGAGTGTTAGTAAAGCATCTGGAATGTTGCACCCGAGTACCAGGGGAGGAAAACTGAGACATATTTGAACACGTCTCTCGTTCACATGGTTGATCATACTTGGGTTCCACATGCATGTTTTAGCTGAAGGAAGAATACCTTAAACCTGGAGAGTTGAGACCCGTGTAATGGGTATCATGCAATATGACTTCAAAGGGTCTTCATTTGCTCACCGAACCTCTCCAATCCTATCACTGCTGCGTTTATGCCCCTGTACACATGCTTGATTCTCTTTCGGAGACATAGCAATCCATAGGTTTTAAGATACTTACTAGTCAGGTACATTCGTAGGCGTTTAATATGGGGTTTTGAGTCCATTTCGTTGAGCAAGGAGTAGCTCTTGTCTATTCCATATTTGGCTTAAGGAACTTTATCTGTGCTCATTTCAATCTCTGGTTTTATGCAGCACCCCAACTCACCTTTCCCCTTAAGCAAGCATAAGTTGGTTTTCTAAATTTGAGACCCTGCTCTGTTTTGTAATGCAGTTCCTGTGTAGCCAAGTTTACATTCCGTGTATTAGTGATATCTTATGATGTTTCTTTTTCTGTGTGACTTATTTCAGTTAGAATCATCGTACCTGAATCCACTCATTATGCTGCTACGGGCCTGATGACATAGATTTCATTGCTGAGTGATACTGCATTGTACGTAAGTACCACAAGTTCTTTATCCATTTTTCACTTTCTGTGATATTGAACTTGTACGGTAAACGAGGTTCTTGTAAACGGAGGCGTCCCAAACTTTGGGGTGGCTGTGTCTTTTTGATTTTAATTTCCCTAAGCTATAGGACCATAAGTGGAAGTGCCCTAGGCTCTGTTGCTTTGTTTTTTAGATGTTTCAGGAAACACCATACACTTCTCCTGAGTGTCTGTTGGCAATTTACATCCCGCCCAACAGCATAACAAGGCTCCCAGTTCTCCATGGCCTGTCCTGCCTTTCTGGATTTTACACTTTTTTCAGATGGCCCTTTTGACCGGGGGGAAGTGAGACTTCATTGTAGTGCAGATTTCCTTTGCAAGTTTGCTTGGTTGGCCAAAAAGGGCGTATGCGTTTTTTCCTGAATATATTCAGGAAAAAACGCATACGCCCTTTTTGGCCAAGTGCATCATTGTGGACGTTCTGCCTCTTTTCCTATGCTTTCAATGCAATTCCAGTCTACCTCCTGAAATCGGTTTCCTGTAATTCTGCCCCGCTTTCAAGTCCTCTTGGCAGCCTTACTTCAGTCTATTTTTGGACGATAGCTGTCATTTATAACTCTGCAGGTTTGTGAATTACAGTGCCCCTGAGCTCCTTTCTTCAACTCGCTTTCTTGTGACCTGGCCGCAACACCGCAGGATGTCTTCAGGCACTAATCTGGTTCTGGCACGGCACGCTGAGCCTTTGGTTAATTCCTCTTCCTGGTGGAAATGAGAGTTAAATTTGCCCATCCAGACACCTCCAGCTAGTCTCTCATTGGTTCTCGCTATTCCTGTTCATCTTCCGCAGAAATTGCAAACTGGGCCAAACAGGAGGTTAAAGGGACTGACTCTCCAAGTCGGGAGAGTGTTAGTAAAGCATCTGGAATGTTGCACCCGAGTACCAGGTTACGAAAACTGAGACATATTTGTACACGTCTCCCGATCACATGGTTGATCATACTCTGGGTTCCACATGCATGTTTTAGCTGAAGGAAGAATACCTTAAACCTGGAGAGTTGAGACCCGTGGAATGGGTGCCATGCAATATGACTTCAAAGGGTCTTCATTTGCTCACCGAACCTCTCCAATCCTATCACTGCTGCATTTATGCCCCTGTACACACGCTTGATTCTCTTTTGGAGACATAGCAATCCATAGGTTTTAAGATACTTACTAGTCAGGTACATTCTTAGGCGTTTAATATGTGGTGTTGAGTCCATTTCGTTGAGCAAGGTGTAGCTCTTGTCTATTCCATATTTGGCTTAAGGAACTTTATCTGTGCTCATTTCAATCTCTGGTTTTATGCAGCACCCCAACTCACCTTTCCCCTTAAGCAAGCTGAAGTTGGTTTTCTAAATTTGAGACCCTGTTCTGTTCTGTAATTCAGTTCCTGTGTAGCCAAGTTTACATTCCGTGCATTACTGATATCTTATGATGTTTCTTTTTCTGTGTGACTTATTTCAGTTAGAATCATCATACCTGAATCCACTCATTGTGCTGCTAAGGGCCTGATGACACAGATTTCATTGCTGAGTGATATTGCTTTGTAAGTAAATACCACAACTTCTTTATCCATTTTTCACTTTCTGCGATGTTGAACTTGTACTGTAAACGAGGTTCTTGTAAACAGAGGCGTCCAAAACTTTGGGGTGGCTGTGTCTTTTTGATTTTAATTTCCCTAAGCTATAGGACCATAAGTGGCAGTGCCCGAGGCTCTGTTGCTTTGTTTTTTAGATGTTTCAGGAAACACCATACACTTCTCCCGAGTGTCTGTTGGCAATTTACATCCCGCCCATCAGCATAACAAGGCTCCCAG
Organism: Delphinus delphis; assembly: GCF_949987515.2. Lineage (NCBI taxonomy): Eukaryota > Metazoa > Chordata > Mammalia > Artiodactyla > Delphinidae > Delphinus > Delphinus delphis. Next base: position 26,369 of record NW_027193088.1, read on the forward strand.
TTCTCCATGGCCTGTCCTGCCTTTCTGGATTTTACACTTTTTTCAGATGGCCCTTTTGACCGGGGGGAAGTGAGACTTCATTGTAGTGCAGATTTCCTTTGCAAGCTTGCTTGGTTGGCCAAAAAGGGCGTATGCGTTTTTTCCTGAATATATTCAGGAAAAAACGCATACGCCCTTTTTGGCCAAGTGCATCATTGTGGACGTTCTGCCTCTTTTTCTATGCTTTCAATGCAATTCCAGTCTACCTCCTGAAATCGGTTTCCTGCAATTCTGCCCCGCTTTCAAGTCCTCTTGGCAGCCTTACTTCAGTATATTTTTGGACGATAGCTGTCATTTATAACTCTGCAGGTTTGTGAATTACAGTGCCCCTGAGCTCCTTTCTTCAACTCGCTTTCTTGTGACCTGGCCGCAACACCGCAGGATGGCTTCAGGCCCTAATCTGGTTCTGGCACGGCACGCTGAGCCTTTGGTTAATTCCTCTTCCTGGTGGGAAATGAGAGTTAAATTTGCCCGTCCAGACACCTCCAGCTAGTCTCTCATTGGTTCTCGCTATTCCTGTTCATCTTCCGCAGAAATTGCAAACTGGGCCAAACAGGAGGTTAAAGGGACTGACTCTCCAAGTGGGGAGAGTGTTAGTAAAGCGTCTGGAATGTTGCACCCGAGTACCAGGGTACGAAAACTGAGACATATTTGAACACGTCTCCTGATCACATGGTTGATCATATTCTAGGTTCCACATGCATGTTTTAGCTGAAGGAAGAATACCTTAAACCTGGGTAGTTGAAACCTGTGGAATGGGTACCATGCAATATGACTTCAAAGGGTCTTCATTTGCTCACCGAACCTCTCCAATCCTATCACTGCTGCGTTTATGCCCCTGTACACATGCTTGATTCTCTTTCAGAGACATAGCAATCCCTAGGTTTTAAGATACTTACTAGTCAGGTACATTCTTAGGCGTTTAATATGCGGTGTTGAGTCCATTTCGTTGAGCAAGGAGTAGCTCTTGTCTTTTCCATATTTGGCTTAAGGAACTTTATCTGTGCTCATTTCAATCTCTGGTTTTATGCAGCACCCCAACTCACCTTTCCCCTTAAGCAAGCATAAGTTGGTTTTCTAAATTTGAGACCCTGTTCTGTTCTGTAATTCAGTTCCTGTGTAGCCAAGTTTAAATTCCGTGTATTACTGATATCTTATGATGTTTCTTTTTCTGTGTGACTTATTTCAGTTAGAATCATCGTACCTGAATCCACTCATTGTGCTGCTAAGGGCCTGATGACATAGATTTCATTGCTGAGTGATATTGCTTTGTAAGAGAATACCACAACTTCTTTATCCATTTTTCACTTTCTGCGATGTTGAACTTGTACTGTAAATGAGGTTCTTGTAAACAGAGCCGTTCCAAACTTTGGGGTGGCTGTGTCTTTTTGATTTTAATTTCCCTAAGCTATAGGACCATAAGTGGAAGTGCCCTAGGCTCTGTTGCTTTGTTTTTTAGATGTTTCAGGAAACACCATACACTTCTCCCAAGTGTCTGTTGGCAATTTACATCCCGCCCATCAGCATAACAAGGCTCCCAGTTCTCCATGGCCTGTCCTGCCTTTCTGGATTTTACACTTTTTTCAGATGGCCCTTTTGACCGGGGGGAAGTGAGACTTCATTGTAGTGCAGATTTCCTTTGCAAGCTTGCTTGGTTGGCCAAAAAGGGCGTATGCGTTTTTTCCTGAATATATTCAGGAAAAAACGCATACGCCCTTTTTGGCCAAGTGCATCATTGTGGACGTTCTGCCTCTTTTTCTATGCTTTCAATGCAATTCCAGTCTACCTCCTGAAATCGGTTTCCTGCAATTCTGCCCCGCTTTCAAGTCCTCTTGGCAGCCTTACTTCAGTATATTTTTGGACGATAGCTGTCATTTATAACTCTGCAGGTTTGTGAATTACAGTGCCCCTGAGCTCCTTTCTTCAACTCGCTTTCTTGTGACCTGGCCGCAACACCGCAGGATGGCTTCAGGCCCTAATCTGGTTCTGGCACGGCACGCTGAGCCTTTGGTTAATTCCTCTTCCTGGTGGGAAATGAGAGTTAAATTTGCCCGTCCAGACACCTCCAGCTAGTCTCTCATTGGTTCTCGCTATTCCTGTTCATCTTCCGCAGAAATTGCAAACTGGGCCAAACAGGAGGTTAAAGGCGCTGACTCTCCAAGTCGGGAGAGTGTTAGTAAAGCGTCTGGAATGTTGCACCCGAGTACCAGGGGAGGAAAACTGAGACATATTTGAACACGTCGCCCGTTCACATGGTTGATCATACTCGGGTTCCACATGCATGTTTTAGCTGAAGGAAGAATACCTTAAACCTGAAGAGTTGAGACCCGTGTAATGGGTACCATGCAATATGACTTCAAAGGGTCTTCATTTGCTCACCGAACCTCTCCAATCCTATCACTGCTGCGTTTATGCCCCTGTACACATGCTTGATTCTCTTTTGGAGACATAGCAATCCATAGGTTTTACGATACTTACTAGTCAGGTACATTCTTACGCGTTTAATATGCGGTGTTGAGTCCATTTCGTTGAGCAAGGAGTAGCTCTTGTCTATTCCATATTTGACTTAAGGAACTTTATCTGTGCTCATTTCAATCTCTGGTTTTATGCAGCACCCCAACTCACCTTTCCCCTTAAGCAAGCATAAGTTGGTTTTCTAAATTTGAAACCCTGTTCTGTTCTGTAATTCAGTTCCTGTGTAGCCAAGTTTACATTCCGTGTATTACTGATATCTTATGATGTTTCTTTTTCTGTGTGACTTATTTCAGTTAGAATCATCATACCTGAACCCACTCATTGTGCTTCTAAGGGCCTGATGACATAGATTTCATTGCTGAGTGATATTGCTTTGTAAGTAAATACCACAACTTCTTTATCCATTTTTCACTTTCTGCGATGTTGAACTTGTACTGTGAACGAGGTTCTTATAAACAGAGGCGTCCCAAACTTTGGGGTGGCTGTGTCTTTCTGATTTTAATTTCCCTAAGCTATAGGACCATAAGTGGAAGTGCCCTAGGCTCTGTTGCTTTGTCTTTTAGATGTTTCAGGAAACACCATACACTTCTCCCGAGTGTCTGTTGGCAATTTACATCCCGCCCATCAGCATAACAAGGCTCCCAGTTCTCCATGGCCTGTCCTGCCTTTCTGGATTTTACACTTTATTCAGATGGCCCTTTTGACCGGGGGGAAGTGAGACTTCATTGTAGTGCAGATTTCCTTTGCAAGCTTGCTTGGTTGGCCAAAAAGGGCGTATGCGTTTTTTCCTGAATATATTCAGGAAAAAACGCATACGCCCTTTTTGGCCAAGTGCATCATTGTGGACGTTCTGCCTCTTTTCCTATGCTTTCAATGCAATTCCAGTCTACCTCCTGAAATCGGTTTCCTGCAATTCTGCCCCGCTTTCAAGTCCTCTTGGCAGCCTTACTTCAGTCTATTTTTGGGCGATAGCTGTCATTTATAACTCTGCAGGTTTGTGAATTACAGTGCCCCTGAGCTCCTTTCTTCAACTCGCTTTCTTGTGAGCTGGCCGCAACACCGCAGGATGCCTTCAGGCCCTAATCTGGTTCCGGCACGGTACGCTGAGCCTTTGGTTAATTCCTCTTCCTGGTGGGAAATGAGAGTTAAATTTGCCCGTCCAGACACCTCCAGCTAGCCTCTCATTGGTTCTCGCTATTCCTGTTCATCTTTCGCAGAAATTGCAAACTGGGCCAAACAGGAGGTTAAAGGGACTGACTCTCCAAGACGGGAGTGTGTTAGTAAAGCGTCTGGAATGTTGCACCCGAGTACCAGGGGGGGAAAACTGAGACATATTTGAACACGTCTCCCGTTCACATGGTTGATCATACTCTGGGTTCCACATGCATGTTTTAGCTGAAGGAAGAATACCTTAAACCTGGGTAGTTGAAACCCGTGGAATGGGTACCATGCAATATGACTTCAAAGGGTCTTCATTTGCTCATGAACCTCTCCAATCCTATCACTGCTGTGTTTATGCCCCTGTACACATGCTTGATTCTCTTTTGGAGACATAGCAATCCATAGGTTTTAAGATACTTACTAGTCAGGTATATTCTTAGGCGTTTAATATGGGGTGTTGAGTCCATTTCGTTGAGCAAGGAGTAGCTCTTGTCTATTCCATATTTGGCTTAAGGAACTTTATCTGTGCTCATTTCAATCTCTGGTTTTATGCAGCACCCCAACTCACCTTTCCCCTTAAGCACGCATATGTTGGTTTTCTAACTTTGAGACACTGTTCTGTTCTGTAATTCAGTTCCTGTGTAGCCAAGTTTACATTCCGTGTATTACTGATATCTTATGATGTTTCTTTTTCTGTGTGACTTATTTCAGTTCGAATCATCATACCTGAATCCACTCATTGTGATGCTAAGGGCCTGATGACACAGATTTCATTGCTGAGTGATATTGCTTTGTAAGTAAATACCACAAGTTCTTTATCCATTTTTCACTTTCTGCGATATTGAACTTGTACTGTAAACGAGGTTCTTGTAAACAGAGCCGTTCCAAACTTTGGGGTGCTGTGTCTTTTTGATTTTAATTTCCCGAAGCTATAGGACCATAAGTGGAAGTGCCCTAGGCTCTGTTGCTTTGTTTTTTAGATGTTTCAGGAAACACCATACACTTCTCCAGAGTGTCTGTTGGCAATTTACATCCCGCCCATCAGCATAAGAAGGCTCCCAGTTCTCCATGGCCTGTCCTGCCTTTCTGGATTTTACACTTTTTTCAGATGGCCCTTTTGACCGGGTGGAAGTGAGACTTCATTGTAGTGCAGATTTCCTTTGCAAGCTTGCTTGGTTGGCCAAAAAGTGCGTATGCGTTTTTTCCTGAATATATTCAGGAAAAAACGCATACGCCCTTTTTGGCCAAGTGCATCATTGTCGAGTTTCTGACTCTCTTCGTATGTTTTCAATGCAATTCCAGTCTACCTCCTGAAATCGGTTTCCTGCAATTCTGCCTTGCTTTCAATGCCTCTTCATAGCCTTACCTCAATATATTTTTTAAAAATAGTTGGCCTTTATAACTCTGCAGGTTTTTGAATTGCAGTGGCCCTTAGCTCCATTTTTTAGCTCTTATTTTTGTGGTCTTGCCCCATAACCACAGGATTCCTTGAAGCCCTATTTTTCTTCTGGGGCACCTGCTGTGCCTTTGGTTAATTCTTCTTACTGATGTGATATTAGAGTGACATGTGCCCATTGAAACCGCTACAGCTAGTTTCTCACTGGTTCCCCCTATTCCCATTCATCCTCTGCACTAACTGCAGACTGTGCGATACCAGAACTTAAAGGCATTGACTCCATGTGGGGATGTTGTTAGTAAAGCGGCTGGAATGTCGATCCGGAGCCCCAGGAGAGGAAAAATGAGGTGCGTTTTAGAAACCTTTCCCGATCATATGGTATACCAGTCGCTGGGTTTCCCAAGCATGGTTTAGCTGTAGGAAGATTCCCTTCAACCTGGAGTGTTGGGACCCTTGGACTGAGTAGCATGAAGTATTGCATTAAACTTTCGGCAGTTGCTCACCAAAGCTCACCAATCCTGTCAGCCCCAAGTGTCCAGCCTTATGTCTTATCCAGCTGTGGGTTTATATGTGGTCAATCCAGGTTGCATCACAGCCCCTGAGCGAATTTTGTAAGAATTTTTCTCTCTTTCATTGTTTCAGCGTTTTGTTTTTAAAATTTATTTCTATAATGGGGTTTAGCTCCTTTTCACTGCTGTGTTTGTGCCGCTCTGCACACACTTGATTCCCTTATGGAGATATATCAATACATGGGTTTTAAGATTCTTATTCCTCAGATATATTTCTCTGCGGTGTATAGGGTGTGTTGAGGCCTGTTCATTGAGCAAGGTGTAGATCTTGTCTAATACCTATTTGGTTTATTGAACGGTATCTGTGCTAATTTCAAACTCTGGTTTTATGCATCACCCCACCTCTCCTTTCCCCTTAAGCTGACATAAGTGTGTTTTCTAAATGTGAGACACTGTTCTGTTCTGTAATTCATTTCTTGTGCAGCCATATTTACCCTCCCTCTATAAGTGATATCTTATGATATGTTTCTTTTTCTGTTTGACTTATTTCAAGTAGTATTATCGGACCTAAATCCACTCTTTATCCTTCTACTAGCCTTATTACATTGATTTCATGGTGAAGAGATATTCCATTGTACATAAGTACCACATCTTCTTTATCCATTGTTCTCTTTCCTGGGATATTTAAGGTGTACTGAAGTTGAGGTTCTTGTAAACAGAGTAGCCCTAAACTGTGGTGTGCTTGTGTCTTGTTGATTTTTAGACTTCCCTAGATATACTCCCATGATTGGAAGAGTCCTATGCTCTGTAGCTCTGTTTTTTAGATGATTTAGGAACCACCATACACTTCTCCAGAGTGGCTCTCGGCAGTTCACACACTGCCCATCAGCGTATAAAGGCTCCCTGTTCTCCATGGCCTGTCCTGCATTTCTGGTTTTTACAATTTTTTAGGATGGCCCTTTTGACCGGTGGGAAGTGAGACTTCTTTGTTGTGCACATTTGCATTGCTTGCTTGCTTCGTTGCCCATAAAGTGCGTATGCGTTTTTTCCTGGATATAATCAGGAAAAAACGCATACGCCCTTTTGGGCCAACTGCATCATTGTCGAAATTCTGCCGCTTTTCATGTGCGTTAAAGACGAGTCTAATCTATCTCTTGAAATCTGTTTCTTGCAATTCTGTCTTGCATTCAGATCCTCTTCTTTGCCTTACCTCAACATATTTTTGGACGTTAGTTTTCATTTATAACTCTGCAGGTTTGTGAATTGCAGTGACCCTGAGCTCCATTTTTTAAGTTGCTCTTTTGTGAGCTGGCCTCAAACCCGCAGGATTGCTTCAGGCCCTATTTTGGCTCCGGCGAGGCAGGCTGAGCCTTTCTTTAATTCTTATTCTTAATGGGAAATTAGAGTGATATGTGCCCGTCCAAACCCCTACAACTCTTCTCTCATTGGTTCCCCCTCTTCCCGTTCATCCTCCTCACAATTTGCAAAATGTGTGAAACAGAAGTTTAAATGTGCTGATTCTCCAAGTGGGGAGATTCTAAGTAGCGTGGCTGGAATGGTGAACAGGAGCACCAGGAGAGGATAAATGAGGTGCATTTTAGACACATCTCCCGATCACATGGTGTACAGTCCTCTGGGTTTTCCATGCATGTTTTAGCTGTAGGAAGATCCCTTGAACCTGCAGATTTGGGACCCATTGAATGGGTACCAGGTAGTATTACTTTAAAGGGTGTGCATTTCCTCACCCAACCTCACATTTCTCTTAGCGCAAACAGTTTCCAGCCTTATGTCTCATCCTGCTGTGGGTCTAGATGTGTTCAATCCATGTTGCATCACCGTCCCTGAGGAAAAGTTGTAAGAGGTTTTCTCTGTCTCTCTGTCGTTTATTTTTTTCAATTTATTACTATATTGGTTACAGCTGATTTTCAAAGCTCTGTTTCTTGCTGCTGTACATCCACTTGATTCGCGTACAGAGAGACATCAATAAATTCTTTTTCAGATTCTTACCAGTCGTATATATTCTTTTCCGGTGACTTGAGTGTGCTGAGTGCAGTTCTTTTAGCTACCGTGTAGGCCTTGTTGATTATCAGTTTGGTATTTGGAATGGTATCTTTGCTAATTTCAACCTCCTGGATGATGCCTCACCCCTCCCCACCTTTCCCGTTTAGCAGCCTTATGCGTGTTTTCTACATATTTGACTATGTTTTTGTTTTGTAATTTATTTCATGTGTAGCCATTTTGGATTCCACCTTTAAGTGATATCTTATGATATGTGTCTTTTTCTTTTTGAATTCTGTCACTTAGAATGATCATACGTAACTCCTCCGGAGTCGTTACAACTGGCCATATTTCATTGATTTCCAGGCTGAATAATATTCCACTCTACCTAAGTACCACATCTCTATCCATTTTTCCCCTCCAGAGACATTTAAGTTATATCCTAGTCGAGGATCTTTTAAACAGAGAGGGGGTAAACATTGGGGTGCCTGTGTCCTCTCGATTTTTGTTTTTCCCAAGATATACGCCCATGAGTGCAAGTGCCCTATGCTCTGTAGCTCATTTTTTAGATGCTTTAGTAAACACAATACACTTCTCCAGAATGGCCGTTGGCAATATACATTTCCACTATAAGTCTCACAGGGCTCCCTCTTCTCGTTGCCCTGTCCTGCATTTCTGTTGTTTACGCTTTATGAGGATGGCTCTTCTGACTGATGCGAAGTGATATCTTTTGTAGTATTGACTTCCAGTGCCCACCTGTTTGGTTGGCTAAAAAAGTGTATGCCCTTTTCTTGAATATATACAGAAAAGAACGCATACACCCTTTTTGGCCAACTGCAATGTTGGCAATGTTCAGCTCCTTTTCTTGTGCTTAATGGCGAGTCCTTTCTACCTCCTCAAATCCCTTTCCTGCCATTCTCCCTTGCTTACAAGTCCTTTTCTCTGACTTTCCTCAAGACATTTTTCAGTGATGGATATTTTCAACTCTGCAGTTTTGTGAATTTTACTGCCCCTGAGTTCCATTGTTCAACTCGTGTTTATGGGAACTGGCCACAAAGCAGCGGGATTTCCTCAAGCCCTATACTGTTTCCATGGGCAACCCTAGCCTTTGGTCAATTCGTCTTCCTGATTGGAAATTAGAGTGACATGTGCCTGTCTGAACACCTAGGACTTGTCTCTCATTGTTCCTCATCCTTCCGCTTCATCCTCTGGACAAATTCCAAACTGTACGCAACAGGATGTTGACAGTGCTGACATCTCCAAGTGGGGAGACTGTTAGTAAAGACGCTGGAGGGGTGAACCCGAGCACCAGGAGATGAGGAGATGAGATGCCTTTTCCAAACTCTTCCCGATCAGACGGTATACCATCCTCTGGGTGTGACAGACATGTTTTAGCAGTAGGAAGAGTCCCATTCATGTAAGGAGAACACCAGGGCTTTTTCAAAATCAGTGTCTCCCCGAAACCCAAACTGGGGAATTTTTTAAGCTACGGCTACACATATGTTCATTAAGGGCCTTGGGAAGTAGGCAGAGTCCAAACTTTAGATGATTGAAGTCTTCAGGGTCAGAAGCACTCACCACCAGCTTCCCTTAGGCTACACTTTAACTGTCATTGATAGATGATGTCAATAAAAATATCTATTCTTTTTCAGATTATTTCCCCTTATAGGTTATTGCAAAATGTTGAGTGTAGTTCCCTGTGCTATACAGTAGTTCCTTGTTGATGATCTATTTTATACATAACAGTGTGTATGTGTTAATTCCAAACTGTTAATTTATCCCTCCTCCCACCTTTCCCCTTTGGTAATAATAAATTATAAGATTTTATACTTCTCAAAAATGGGGGAGCCGAAAGAGAGGTATCATTTTCAATGGAAAAGCATTTAAAACAAGATTGAAGGTTTAACCAAGATTATTAGCTGTACATCCTTGGAAAGAAATCACTTCGTTTCTCTAATATTGACCTGACAAATAAGACAAACCTTTTCACTGAACTTGCTTATAAAAAGTGATGGAAATATCAAATGGAAGTGTTAAAAACATCTTATTTTACCCGAGCCTTATACACTGTTCTATGTTAACTACAGTTTGGCTCACACATCTGTTCATTGAGGTTACAATAGTCTCAATTTCTGTTACTGATCCTCCAGAGTGGACCCCAACAAGTGTCCCCCTGCCCAGTGTCATTGGGGCCAACAGATCGAGACTGAGTTTGGTTCACAAGCAAAGGAAACTTTATATTTTGATCAGAGAATGGAGAGGTGAGAGCATGCACTACCCCGTGGGCTGTGGGCTGGGCTGCTGTGTAGAGATCCTGTCAGAGTCAGTGGGAGGGAGGGAGGCGGCGGAGCTCTCGAGGGCCGGGTTGGCTGTAGCTCAGGCTCTATATCGTGGAGTCTGCACTGGGCCCCAGGAGCTGAGGTGTCGACCCAGCCATTCTGCACTAGGAAATCTGGTCTGAAGTGCCGGGTGTGGAACCTCTGCATGCGGGACCCTAGGAGCACGTGAAATTAGACAAAGCACAAAGGATAAAAAAGGTTAGACTTGACTTTATTGCCCAGATTCTATTTTTATCTCCCAGGGATTTTTAATGGGCTTTGCTGGGGACAAACCCCTCCTCTGCCTTTTGTCCCGTTCCTCATTCTTGGAGTGCTGAGGGTGCAGACCCTTCTTCTGTAACTGCTGAGTGCTGAGTTGGGAGCCCTCATACCCTGGGGCGAGGGTCAGAGCTTCTCCCCAGCAGCCTCCCGGTGACGTTGATTGTCCCCAGGACCCCTGCCTCCCTGCTCGTCCACCTGAGCACCAGCATTGGAAGTGTTATAGATTCTAATGACCTTTAAGGGTCCAGGAAAGAGATGTGCAGAGACGCTGTGGGGGCCGGTTTCACCCCGCCCCACATTTGTTCGGCCACCTTAGGCTGACCGTCTCTGCCAGCCTAGATGCTCTGACCAGTAGTCTGTGCTTTCTTCAATTAGGCCCCTGAATTAACGTACAAACAGCACCAGGTGTCAGAGCCCTGCCCGCTCAACTCCCAGACAGTCCAGGGTCAGTGGTGACCAAGGACCATGATGGCTACTGAGTCAACAGCCTTTTGAAGTAAACAGGAGTCCAGCCGGTCTTATTGGCCACCATCATCACGGTGTCTGTCGGCTTTTCTATGGTGACAGTGTGGTATACTGTTCCCCCGCCAAGATTATTAGCTCCCCTCTGGGTGCAGTAAGTCCTGCAAGCAGTAGTCTACTCTTTTGGGACACACTGTTGTTGTTTTATGAGAGAAACTCCAGGTCAAGTGATGTTCACACGAGTCGTCATGGTGCCCTGTTGCCCCCGGTTATCTCTCTGGATGTTGGAGTTGGAGGGCCTCCTCACTCGAGGTCGGTGTGCCCACGGAGCGAACCCTGCAACTTCAGGGCATGGTTGGTGGTTAGGATCACCACGTGGGGTCCTTTTCCCTTAGGAGGGAGGTGGCCTTTTGGGCTGCTGATTTCCAGGTTTTTAGATACCGCCAGTATCTTGGCCAGATGTGGCAGTGGGCCAAGCCCCTTAGTGACCGTAGTTTATCCTACCTGGATGGCATTCTTGCATTGTTCCATTTCAAGTGGTCCCAGTTTTTGCACTAATTCTCCAATGGCGATTCACCTTTCACCGGGAATGTAAAGGTCAAAGGGTTTAGCTAAATTAGGGAGTTCCAGGGCAAGGGTCTGAATTGACTGCTCTTTCCATTCTTGAAAGGCCACTTCTGGATTCTATTCAAAAGGATCATCATCTTTTCCTTTCAGTGTTTCATATAGAGGCCCAGCTAGTAGACTGTAGCTAGGGATCCAGAAGCAGCAAACCCTGGCCTCCCCAGGAACCCCTAAGCTGTCTTCTAGTTTTAGAAAGGGGTAAGGCTGAAAATGGTTTCTTCCCTTTCCTGGGATGGGCTTCTCTGACCTTCTGTGAGAATGAAGCCCAGGCAGGTCACCGCAGTCTGTGATATTTGAGCTTTTTCTTGGACAACTTCTATCCTTTATTGGCTTGGTAGTTCAGAGGCCTCCTTAGTAGGGCTGGTGATCAGAATGTCGTCTGCATATTGAAGGAGGGTTTCCTTTTCCAGAGGTAGAACTTTTAGGTCTTTAGCTAAGCTTTCCCCAAAGATGGTGTGGGAATTTTTGCACCCTTGGGGCCAGACGGCCTGGAAGTATTGTTTTAGTTGTATGTTGAGTCCTGCCACTCACAAGCCAAAATTTCTTGTGACTCTGGGACTAATGGAATACAAAAGAAGGCATCATTGAAGACTAATACAGAATACCATGTCCTGGTGGTTGGTAGAATGACCAGCAGGGTGTAGGAATTAGGAGCAACTGGAGGTATATCCTCGGTGGCTTCACTGACTGTCCTGACATCCTTTACCAGGTCCCCAGCAGCCCATGGGGCTCTCGTGGTCAGACCAATCCCAGAATATGGAGCTCACCTGGGCAGGTACCCCACCCCCACCCCAGCCCACGGGGCTCTCGTGGTCAGGCCCCTCCCAGGATACAGAGCTACCCTTGCAGGTACCGTGGCAGGGCTGGGCACACAGGAACCGTGCACATAGCCCTCATTGCAGAGCACCCCCAGCTCACCTGTCGCTCAGAGCTGACACAGAGCACCTCAGAGCAGGACTTGAACTAACAAACAGCAGCTGCGACAGGTCTGTGACCCTGGGCATCACTCCGTGAGGCCTCCCTCCACCTGGTCTTCCAGAGACTTCCACTGCACCCGGGGCACCAGGCCTCTGTCTCCAACCACCACCCACCCCTCCTCTCCCTGACTCCTGGGTTCCTCTCATTAGGAGAGGGTTTTCTTGAAGTTGTCTCCCACTCATGGGCCAGATAAAATGATTAGAAAACAAGCCAAAGCTGCAGCCCCTTGTCTATCCTGACTCTCAGGAGCCCACACCTGTTCCTTGGACCTGGCCGGTTCAGCAAGTTCCATTTTCTGCAACTGTGAGGCCCTGAGGGGTGATGATTGGCTGACCTGGGCAGCCTTACCATGCCGGCCAGCCCTCCCCAGGTGTGCCTGGGTTGAGATCAATATAAATACCACTCCAGGCAGCAAGAGCCCCTGCAGCCGTGCCTGACGCCATTTTCTCTGCCCTGTCAGCAGTCTCGGGGCTGGGCTGGTGGGAGGGAGTGAGAGGCCACGGCTTTGTGGGTGGCCCAGTGTGAGTGGGGCTCTGCTGGACTTTCTGCAGCAGTTGCCAGGCTGCCACCTGCTAAAGAAGAGGATGTGTCACCCATACCTGCTGCTGGAATTTCTCCCTGGGCAGAGGTGAGGAAGGAAAAAAGCAGTGGGGGCAGGGACAGGACGGGTATCTCAGGCAGGAAAATGGAAATCTTCCAGAAGAGCACCCAGGGCCAGGACCATCCTGGCTGGCCTGCAGGCACCAAGTCGGCCGGCATGCTGTCACTCGTGTGGCTCTATGGCCCTTCCTCTAGGCTTTCAAGTCCTTGTATATATTCAGGTGTTTTACCTGGGACGGGTGGGAATAGTTCAGCAGCAACTGGCCTGGGGCTCAGCTCACATTTACTCACAGATGCCTCGGCACGGTGCCCCAGCTTTGCAATGAGGACGCTTGTTGTGTGGGGGCTGCTGACTGAATGGGAGATGATTCCCCACCACTGACCAACTTCAGAATTGTTTACAACTGGAGCAAGTGCCCTGATACGGTTTTCCTCTGTGTAACTGGTGGGTTCTGTGTTTTTTTCTCTTTTTCGTTTTTGGTTCAAGGTAGATTTTATTCCTCTTTTTTGTATTTACAGATATAAGCATGGAAATAATTTATTCATATAAATACATGTATGTGCAGGGAATAATTGTTTTTTCTGTTTTATTTTTTAAATTTTATTTCTTTTTAATTTTGAATTTTATTTTATATTTTTATACAGCAGGTTCTTATTGGTTATCTATTTTATACATATAAATGTATACATGCCAATCCCAGTCTCTCAACTCCTCCCACCACCACCCCCCAACAGCTTTCCCCCCTTGTTGTCCATACGTTTGTTGTCTACATCTGTTGCTCTATTTATGCCTTGCAAAATGGTTAATCTGTACAGTTTTTCTAGGTTCCACATATATGCATGAATATACAAGATTTGTTTTTCTCTTTCTGACTTACTTCACTCTGTATGACAGTCTCTAGATCCATCGACGTCTCTACAAATGACCCAATTTCATTCCTTTTCATGGCTGAGTAATATTCCATTTTATATATGTACCACAGCTTTATGCATTCGTCTCTCTGTGGGCATTTAGGTTGCTTCCATTAACTCGATATTGTAAATAGTGATGCAATGAACATTGCGGTGAATGACTCTTTTTGATTTATGGTTTTGTCTGGGTATATGTCCAGTACTGGGATTGCTGTATCATATGGTAATTCTATTGTTAGTTTCTTAAGAAATTCCATATTGTTCTCCATAATGACTGTATCAATTTATATTCCCAACAATAGTGGAAGAGGGTTCCTTTTCTCCACACCCTTTCCAGCATTTTTTGTTTGTAGATTTTCAATGATGCCTATTCTACCAGGTGTGAGGTGATACCTCATTGTTGAATCCATTTCGTTGAGCAAGGGGTAGCTCTTGTCTATTACATATTTGGCTTATGGAACGGTATCTGTGCTAATTTCAAACTCTGCTTTTATGCAGCACCCCAACTCACCTTCCCCCTTAAGCAGGCATAAGTTGGTTTTCTAAACTTGAGACCCTGTTCTGTTTTGTAATTCAGTTCATGTGTAGCCAAGTTCACATTCCGTGTATTAGTGATACCTTATGATGTTTCTTTTTCTGTGTGACTTATTTCACTTAGAATCATCGTGCCTCAATCCACTCATTATGCTGGTACGGGCCTGGTGACATAGATTTCATTGCTGAGTGGTATTCTGTTGTACAGAAGTACCGCAACTTCTTTATCCATTATTTGCTCTCTGGGATATTTAACTTGTGCCGTAGAAGAGATTCCTGTAAAAAGAGCCGTCCCAAATTTTGGGGTTGCTGTGTCTTTTTGATATTAATTTCCCTAAGCTATAGGACCATAAGTGGAAGTGCCCTAGGCTCTGTTGCTTTGTTTTTTAGATGTTTCAGGAAACACCATACACTTCTCCCGAGTGTCTGTTGGCAATTTACATCCCGCCCATCAGCATAACAAGGCTCCCAGTTCTCCATGGCCTGTCCTGCCTTTCTGGATTTTACACTTTATTCTGATGGCCCTTTTGACCGGGGGGAAGTGAGACTTCATTGTAGTGCAGATTTCCTTTGCAAGCTTGCTTGGTTGGCCAAAAAGGGCGTATGCGTTTTTTCCTGAATATTCAGGAAAAAACGCATATGCCCTTTTTTCAAAGTGCATCATTGTGGACGTTCTGCCTCTTTTCCTACGCTTTCAATGCAATTCCAGTCTACCTCCTGAAATCGGTATCCTGCAATTCTGCCCCGCTTTCAAGTCCTCTTGGCAGCCTTACTTCAGTATATTTTTGGACGATAGCTGTCATTTATAACTCTGCAGGTTTGTGAATTACAGAGCCCCTGAGCTCCTTTCTTCAACTCACTTTCTTGTGAGCTGGCCGCAACACCGCAGGATGGCTTCAGGCCCTAATCTGTTTCCACCACGGCACGCTGAGCCTTTGGTTAATTCCTCTTCCTAGTGGGAAATGAGAGTTAAATTTGCCCGTCCAGACACCTCCAGCTAGCCTCTCATTGGTTCTCCCTATTCCTGTTCATCTTCCGCAGAAATTGCAAACTGGGCCAAACAGGAGGTTAAAGGCACTGACTGTCCAAGTCGGGAGAGTGTTAGTAAAGCGTCTGTAATGTTGCACCCGAGTACCAGGGTATGAAAACTGAGACATATTTGAACACGTCTCCCGTTCACATGGTTGATCATACTTGAGTTCCACATGCATGTTTTAGCTGAAGGAAGAATACATTAAACCTGGAGAGTTGAGACCCGTGGAATGGGTACCATGCAATATGACTTCAAAGGGTCTTCATTTGCTCACCGAACCTCTCCAATCCTATCACTGCTGCATTTATGCCCCAGTACACACGCTTGATTCTCTTTCGGAGACATAGCAATCCCTAGGTTTTAAGATACTTACTAGTCAGGTACATTCTTAGGCGTTTAATATGGGGTGTTGAGTCCATTTCGTTGAGCAAGGAGTAGTTCTTGTCTATTCCATATTTGGCTTAAGGAACTTTATCTGTGCTCATTTCAATCTCTGGTTTTATGCAGCACCCCAACTCACCTTTCCCCTTAAGCAAGCAGAAGTTGGTTTTCTAAATTTGAGACCCTGTTCTGTTTTGGAATTCAGTTCCTGTGTATCCAAGTTTACATTCCGTGTATTAGTGATATCTTTTGATGTTTCTTTTTCTGTGTGACTTATTTCAGTTAGAATCATCGTACCTGAATCCACTCATTATGCTGCTACGGGCCTGATGACATAGATTTCATTGCTGAGTGATATTGCATTGTACGTAAGTACCACAAGTTCTTTATCCATTTTTCACTTTCTGTGATATTGAACTTGTACGGTAAACGAGGTTCTTGTAAACAGAGGCGTCCCAAACTTTGGGGTGGCTGTGTCTTTTTGATTTTAATTTCCCTAAGCTATAGGACCATAAGTGGAAGTGCCCTAGGCTCTGTTGCTTTGTTTTTTAGATGTTTCAGGAAACACCATACACTTCCCCCGAGTGTTTTTTGGCAATTTACATCCCGCCCATCAGCATAACAAGGCTCCCAGTTCTCCATGGCCTGTCCTGCCTTTCTGGATTTTACACTTTTTTCAGATGGCCCTTTTGACCGGGGGGAAGTGAGACTTCATTGTAGTGCAGATTTCCTTTGCAAGCTTGCTTGGTTGGCCAAAAAGGGCGTATGCGTTTTTTCCTGAATATATTCAGCAAAAAACGCATACGCCCTTTTTGGCCAAGTGCATCATTGTGGACGTTCTGCCTCTTTTCCTATGCTTTCAATGCAATTCCAGTCTACCTCCTGAAATCGGTTTCCTGCAATTCTGCCCCGCTTTCAAGTCCTCTTGGCAGCCTTACTTCAGTCTATTTTTGGACGATAGCTGTCATTTATAACTCTGCAGGTTTGTGAATTACAGTGCCCCTGAGCTCCTTTCTTCAACTCGCTTTCTTGTGACCTGGCCGCAACACCACAGGATGGCTTCAGGCCCTAATCTGGTTCCGGCCCGGCATGCTGAGCCTTTGGTTATTTCCTCTTCCTGGTGGGAAATGAGAGTTAAATTTGTCCGTCCAGACACCTCCAGCTAGCCTCTCATTGGTTCTCGCTATTCCTGTTCATCTTCCGCAGAAATTGCAAACTGGGCCAAACAGGAGGTTAAAGGCACTGACTGTCCAAGTCGGGAGAGTGTTAGTAAAGCGTCTGGAATGTTGCACCCGAGTACCAGGGTATGAAAACTGAGACATATTTGAACACGTCTCCCGATCACACGGTTGATCATACTCTGGGTTCCACATGCATGTTTTAGCTGAAGGAAGAATACCTTAAACCTGGAGAGTTGAGACCCGTGGAATGGGTACAATGCAATATGACTTCAAAGGGTCTTCATTTGCTCACCGAACCTCTCCAATCCTATCACTGCTGCATTTATGCCCCAGTACACACGCTTGATTCTCTTTCGGAGACATAGCAATCCCTAGGTTTTAAGATACTTACTAGTCAGGTACATTCTTAGGCGTTTAATATGGGGTGTTGAGTCCATTTCGTTGAGCAAGGAGTAGCTCTTGTCTATTCCATATTTGGCTTAAGGAACTTTATCTGTGCTCATTTCAATCTCTGGTTTTATGCAGCACCCCAACTCACCTTTCCCCTTAAGCAAGCAGAAGTTGGTTTTCTAAATTTGAGACCCTGTTCTGTTTTGGAATGCAGTTCCTGTGTAACCAAGTTTACATTCCATGTATTAGTGATATCTTATGATGTTTCTTTTTCTGTGTGACTTATTTCAGTTAGAATCATCGTACCTGAATCCACTCATTATGCTGCTATGGGCCTGATGACATAGATTTCATTGCTGAGTGATATTGCATTGTACATAAGTACCACAAGTTCTTTATCCATTTTTCACTTTCTGTGATATTGAACTTGTACGGTAAACGAGGTTCTTGTAAACAGAGGCGTCCCAAACTTTGGGGTGGCTGTGTCTTTTTGATTTTAATTTCCCGAAGCTATAGGACCATAAGTGGAAGTGCCCGAGGCTCTGTTGCTTTGTTTTTTAGATGTTTCAGGAAACACCATACACTTCTCCTGAGTGTCTGTTGGCAATTTACATCCCGCCCATCAGCATAACAAGGCTCCCAGTTCTCCATGGCCTGTCCTGCCTTTCTGGATTTTACACTTTTTTCAGATGGCCCTTTTGACCGGGGGGAAGTGAGACTTCATTGTAGTGCAGATTTCCTTTGCAAGCTTGCTTGGTTGGCCAAAAAGGGCGTATGCGTTTTTTCCTGAATATATTCAGGAAAAAACGCATACGCCCTTTTTGGCCAAGTGCATCATTGTGGACTTTCTGCCTCTTTTCCTATGCTTTCAATGCAATTCCAGTCTACCTCCTGAAATCGGTTTCCTGCAATTCTGCCCTGCTTTCAAGTCCTCTTGGCAGCCTTACTTCAGTCTATTTTTGGACGATAGCTGTCATTTATAACTCTGCAGGTTTGTGAATTACAGTGCCCCTGAGCTCCTTTCTTCAACTCGCTTTCTTGTGACCTGGCCGCAACACCGCAGGATGGCTTCAGGCCCTAATCTGGTTCCGGCACGGCACGCTGAGCCTTTGGTTAATTTCTCATCCTGGTGGGAAATGAGAGTTAAATTTGCCCATCCAGACACCTCCCGCTTGTCTCTCATTGGTTCTCCCTATTCCTGTACATCTTCCGCAGAAATTGCAAACTGGGCCAAACAGGAGGTTAAAGGCACTGACTCTCCAAGTGGGGAGAGTGTTAGTAAAGCGTCTGGAATGTTGCACCGAAGTACCAGGGGATGAAAACTGAGACATATTTGAACATGTCTCCCCATCACACGGTTGATCATACTCTGGGTTCCACATGCATGTTTTAGCTGAAGAAAGAATACCTTAAACCTGGAGAGTTGAGACCCGTGGAATGGGTACCATGCAATATGACTTCAAAGGGTCTTCATTTGCTCACCGAATCTCTCCAATCCTATCACTGCTGCGTTTATGACCCTTGTACACACGCTTGATTCTCTTTTGGAGACATAGCAATCCATAGGTTTTAAGATACTTACTAGTCAGGTATATTATTAGGCGTTTAATATGGGGTGTGGATTCCATTTCGTTGAGCAAGGAGTAGCTCTTGTCTATTCCATATTTGGCTTAAGGAACTTTATCTGTGCTCATTTCAGTCTCTGGTTTTATGCAGCACCCCAACTCACCTTTCCACTTAAGCAAGCATAAGTTGGTTTTCTAAATTTGAGACCCTGTTCTGTTTTGTAATTCAGTTCCTCTGTAGCCAAGTTTAAATTCCATGTATTAGTGATATTTTTTGATGTTTCTTTTTCTGTTAGACTTATTTCAGTTAGAATCACCATACCCGAATCCACTCATTATGCTGCTACGGGCCTGGTGACATAGATTTCATTGCTGAGTGATATTGCTTTGTACATGAGTACCACAACTACTTTATCCATTTTTCACTTTCTGTGATATTGCACTTGTACGGTAAACGAGGTTCTTGTATACAGAGGCGTCCCAAACTTTGGGGTGGCTGTGTCTTTTTGATTTTAATTTCCCTAAGCTATAGGACCATAAGTGGAAGTGCACTAGGCTCTGTTGCTTTGTTTTTTAGATGTTTCAGGAAACACCATACACTTCTCCGGAGTGGCTGTTGGCAATTTACATCCCGCCCATCAGCATAACAAGGCTCCCAGTTCTCCATGGCCTGTCCTGCCTTTCTGGATTTTACACTTTTTTCAGATGACCCTTTTGACCGGGGGGAAGTGAGACTTCATTGTAGTGCAGATTTCCTTTGCAAGCTTGCTTGGTTGGCCAAAAAGGGCGTATGCGTTTTTTCCTGAATATATTCAGGAAAAAACGCATACGCCCTTTTTGGCCAAGTGCATCACTGTGGACGTTCTGCCTCTTTACCTATGCTTGAAATGCAATTCCTGTCTACCTCCTGAAATCGGTTTCCTGCAATTCTGCCCCGCTTTCAAGTCCTCTTGGCAGCCTTACTTCAGTCTATTTTTGGACGATAGCTGTCATTTATAACTCTGCAGGTTTGTGAATTACAGTGCCCCTGAGCTCCTTTCTTCAACTCGCTTTCTTGTGAGCTGGCCGCAACACCGCAGGATGTCTTCATTCACTAATGTGGTTCCGGCATGGCACGCTGAGCCTTTGGTTAATTCCTCTTCCTGGTGGGAAATGAGAGTTAAATGTGCCCATCCAGACACCTCCAGCTAGTCTTTCATTGGTTCTCGCTATTCCTGTTCATCTTCCACAGAAATTGCAAACTGGGCCAAACAGGTGGTTAAAGGGACTGACTCTCCAAGTGGGGAGAGTGTTAGTAAAGCGTCTGGAATGTTGCACCCGAGTACCAGGGTACGAAAACTGAGACATATTTGAACACGTCTCCCGTTCACATGGTTGATCATGCTCTGGGTCCCACATGCATGTTTTAGCTGAAGGAAGAATACCTTAAACCTGGAGAGTTGAGACCCGTGGAATGGGTACCATGCAATATGACTTCAAAGGGTCTTCATTTGCTCACCGAACCTCTCCAATCCTATCACTACTGCGTTTATGCCCCTGTACACACGCTTGATTCTCTTTTGGAGACATAGCAATCCATAGGTTTTAAGATACTTACTAGTCAGGTATATTCTTAGGCGTTTAATATGGGGTGTTGAGTCCATTTCGTTGAGCAAGGAGTAGCTCTTTGTCTATTCCATATTTGGCTTAAGGAACTTTATCTGTGCTCATTTCAGTCTCTGGTTTTATGCAGCACCCCAACTCACCTTTCCACTTAAGCAAGCATAAGTTGGTTTTCTAAATTTGAGACGCTGTTCTGTTTTGTAATTCAGTTCCTCTGTAGCCAAGTTTAAATTCCATGTATTAGTGATATTTTTTGATGTTTCTTTTTCTGTTAGACTTATTTCAGTTAGAATCACCATACCCGAATCCACTCATTATGCTGCTACGGGCCTGGTGACATAGATTTCATTGCTGAGTGATATTGCTTTGTACATGAGTACCACAACTACTTTATCCATTTTTCACTTTCTGTGATATTGAACTTGTACGGTAAACAAGGTTCTTGTATACAGAGGCGTCCCAAACTTTGGGGTGGCTGTGTCTTTTTGATTTTAATTTCCCTAAGCTATAGGACCATAAGTGGAAGTGCACTAGGCTCTGTTGCTTTGTTTTTTAGATGTTTCAGGAAACACCATACACTTCTCCGGAGTGGCTGTTGGCAATTTACATCCCGCCCATCAGCATAACAAGGCTCCCAGTTCTCCATGGCCTGTCCTGCCTTTCTGGATTTTACACTTTTTTCAGATGACCCTTTTGACCGGGGGGAAGTGAGACTTCATTGTAGTGCAGATTTCCTTTGCAAGCTTGCTTGGTTGGCCAAAAAGGGCGTATGCGTTTTTTCCTGAATATATTCAGGAAAAAACGCATACGCCCTTTTTGGCCAAGTGCATCACTGTGGACGTTCTGCCTCTTTACCTATGCTTGAAATGCAATTCCTGTCTACCTCCTGAAATCGGTTTCCTGCAATTCTGCCCCGCTTTCAAGTCCTCTTGGCAGCCTTACTTCAGTCTATTTCTGGACGATAGCTGTCATTTATAACTCTGCAGGTTTGTGAATTACAGTGCCCCTGAGCTCCTTTCTTCAACTCGCTTTCTTGTGAGCTGGCCGCAACACCGCAGGATGTCTTCATTCCCTAATGTGGTTCCGGCATGGCACGCTGAGCCTTTGGTTAATTCCTCTTCCTGGTGGGAAATGAGAGTTAAATTTGCCCATCCAGACACCTCCAGCTAGTCTTTCATTGGTTCTCGCTATTCCTGTTCATCTTCCACAGAAATTGCAAACTGTGCCAAACAGATGGTTAAAGGGACTGACTCTCCAAGTGGGGAGAGTGTTAGTAAAGCGTCTGGAATGTTGCACCCGAGTACCAGGGTTCGAAAACTGAGACATATTTGAACACGTCCCCGATCACATGGTTGATCATACTCTAGGTTCCACATGCATGTTTTAGATGAAGGAAGAATACCTTAAACCTGGGTAGTTGAAACCTGTGGAATGGGTACCATGCAATATGACTTCAAAGGGTCTTCATTTGCTCACGAACCTCTCCAATCCTATCACTGCTGCGTTTATGCCCCTGTACACATGCTTGATTCTCTTTCGGAGACATAGCAATCCATAGGTTTTAAGATACTTACTAGTCAGGTACATTTTATGGCATTTAATATGCGGTGTTGAGTCCATTTCGTTGAGCAAGGAGTAGCTCTTGTCTATTCCATATTTGGCTTAAGGAACTTTATCTGTGCTCATTTCAATCTCTGGTTTTATGCAGCACCCCAACTCACCTTTCCCCTTAAGCAAGCATAAGTTGGTTTTCTAAATTTGAGACCCTGTTCTGTTCTGTAATTCAGTTCCTGTGTAGCCAAGTTTACATTCCGTGTATTACTGATATCTTATGATGTTTCTTTTTCTGTGTGACTTATTTCAGTTAGAATCATCATACTTGAATCCACTCATTGTGCTGCTAAGGGTCTGATGACACAGATTTCATTGCTGAGTGATATTGCTTTGTAAGTAAATACCACAACTTCTTTATCCATTTTTCACTTTCTGCGATGTTGAACTTGTACTGTAAACGAGGTTCTTTTAAACAGAGCCATTCGAAACTTTGGGGTGGCTGTGTCTTTTTGATTTTAAATTCCCTAAGCTATAGGACCATAAGTGGAAGTGCCCTAGGCTCTGTTGCTTTGTTTTTTAGATGTTTCAGGAAACACCATACACTTCTCCGGAGTGTTTGTTGGCAATTTACATCCCGCCCATCAGCATAACAAGGCTCCCAGTTCTCCATGGCCTGTCCTGCCTTTCTGGATTTTACACTTTTTTCAGATGGCCCTTTTGACCGGGGGGAAGTGAGACTTCATTGTAGTGCAGATTTCCTTTGCAAGCTTGCTTGGTTGGCCAAAAAGGGCGTATGCGTTTTTCCCTGAATATATTCAGGAAAAAACGCATACGCCCTTTTTGGCCAAGTGCATCATTGTGGACGTTCTGCCTCTTTTCCTATGCTTTCAATGCAATTCCAGTCTACCTCCTGAAATCGGTTTCCTGCAATTCTGCCCCGCTTTCAAGTCCTCTTGGCAGCCTTACTTCAGTCTATTTTTGGACGATAGCTGTCATTTATAACTCTGCAGGTTTGTGAATTACAGTGCCCCTGAGCTCCTTTCTTCAACTCGCTTTCTTGTGACCTGGCCGCAACACTGCAGGATGGCTTCAGGCCCTAATCTGGTCCGGCACGGCACACTGAGCCTTTGGTTATTTCCTCTTCCTGGTGGGAAATGAGAGTTAAATTTGCCCGTCCAGACACCTCCAGCTAGCCTCTCATTGGTTCTCGCTCTTCCTGTTCATCTTCCTCAGAAATTGCAAACTGGGCCAAACAGGAGGTTAAAGGCGCTGACTTTCCAAGTGGGGAGAGTGTTAGTAAAGCGTCTGGAATGTTGCACCCGAGTACCAGGGGAGGAAAGCTGAGACATATTTGAACACGTCTCCCATTCACATGGTTGATCATACTTGGGTTCCACATGCATGTTTTAGCTGAGGAAGAATACCTAAAACCTGGGTAGTTGAAACCCGTGGAATGGGTACCATGCAATATGACTTCAAAGGGTCTTCATTTGCTCACCGAACCTCTCCAATCCTATCACTGCTGCGTTTATGCCCCTGTACACATGCTTGATTCTCTTTCGGAGACATAGCAATCCATAGGTTTTAAGATACTTACAAGTCAGGTACATTCATAGGCGTTTAATATGCGGTGTTGAGTCCGTTTCGTTGAGCAAGGAGTAGCTCTTGTCTATTCCATATTTGGCTTAAGGAACTTTATCTGTGCTCATTTCAATCTCTGGTTTTATGCAGCACCCCAACTCACCTTTACCCTTAAGCAAGCATAAGTTGGTTTTCTAAATTTGAGACCCTGTTCTGTTCTGTAATTCAGTTCCTGTGTAGCCAAGTTTCCATTCCGTGTATTACTGATATCTTATGATGTTTCTTTTTCTGTGTGACTTATTTCAGTTAGAATCATCATACCTGAATCCACTCATTGTGCTGCTAAGTGCCTGATGACACAGATTTCATTGCTGAGTGATATTGCTTTGTAAGTAAATACCACAACTTCTTTATCCATTTTTCAATTTCTGCGATGTTGAACTTGTACTGTAAACGAGGTTCTTGTAAACAGAGGCGTCCCAAACTTTGGGGTGGCTGTGTCTTTTTGATTTTAATTTCCCTAAGCTATAGGACCATAAGTGGCAGTGCCCTAGGCTCTGTTGCTTTGTTTTTTAGATGTTTCAGGAAACACCATACACTTCTCCGGAGTGTCTGTTGGTAATTTACATCCCGCCCTTCAGCATAACAAGGCTCCCAGTTCTCCATGGCCTGTCCTGCCTTTCTGGATTTTACACTTTTTTCAGATGGCCCTTTTGACCGGGGGAAAGTGAGACTTCATTGTAGTGCAGATTTCCTTTGCAAGCTTGCTTGGTTGGCCAAAAGGGGCGTATGCGTTTTTTCCTGAATATATTCAGGAAAAAACGCATACGCCCCTTTTGGCCAAGTGCATCATTGTGGACGTTCTGCCTCTTTTCCTATGCTTTCAATGCAATTCCAGTCTACCTCCTGAAATCGGTTTCCTGCAATTCTGCCCCGCTTTCAAGTCCTCTTGGCAGCCTTACTTCAGTCTATTTTTGGACGATAGCTGTCATTTATAACTCTGCAGGTTTGTGAATTACAGTGCTCCTGAGCTCCTTTCTTCAACTCGCTTTCTTGTGACCTGGCCGCAACACCGCAGGATGGCTTCAGGCCCTAATCTGGTTCCGGCCCGGCATGCTGAGCCTTTGGTTAATTCCTCTTCCTGGTGGGAAATGAGAGTTAAATTTGCCCGTCCAGACACCTCCAGCTAGCCTCTCATTGGTTCTCGCTATTCCTGTTCATCTTCCGCAGAAATTGCAAACTGGGCCAAACAGGAGGTTAAAGGGACTGACTCTCCAAGTCGGGAGAGTGTTAGTAAAGCGTCTGGAATGTTGCACCCGAGTACCAGGGGAGGAAAACTGAGACATATTTGAACACGTCTCCCGTTCACATGGTTGATCATACTCTGGGTTCCACATGCATGTTTTAGCTGAAGGAAGAATACCTTAAACCTGGAGAGTTGAGACCCGTGGAATGGGTATCATGCAATATGACTTCAAAGGGTCTTCATTTGCTCACCGAACCTCTCCAATCCTATCACTGCTGCGTTTATGCCCCTGTACACATGCTTGATTCTCTTTTGGAGGCATAGCAATCCATAGGTTTTAAGATACTTACTAGTCAGGTACATTCTTAGGCGTTTAATATGCGGTGTTGAGTTCGTTTCGTTGAGCAAGGAGTAGCTCTTGTCTATTCCATATTTGGCTTAAGGAACTTTATCTGTGCTCATTTCAATCTCTGGTTTTATGCAGCACCCCAACTCACCTTTACCCTTAAGCAAGCATAAGTTGGTTTTCTAAATTTGAGACCCTGTTCTGTTCTGTAATTCAGTTCCTGTGTAGCCAAGTTTACATTCCGTGTATTAGTGATATCTTATGATGTTTCTTTTTCTGTGTGACTTATTTCAGTTAGAATCATCATACCTGAATCCACTCATTGTGCTGCTAAGGGCCTGATGACACAGATTTCATTGCTGAGTGATATTGCTTTGTAAGTAAATACCACAACTTCTTTATCCATTTTTCAATTTCTGCGATGTTGAACTTGTACTGTAAACGAGGTTCTTGTAAACAGAGGCGTCCCAAACTTTGGGGTGGCTGTGTCTTTTTGATTTTAATTTCCCTAAGCTATAGGACCATAAGTGGCAGTGCCCTAGGCTCTGTTGCTTTGTTTTTTAGATGTTTCAGGAAACACCATACACTTCTCCGGAGTGTCTGTTGGTAATTTACAAACCGCCCTTCAGCATAACAAGGCTCCCAGTTCTCCATGGCCTGTCCTGCCTTTCTGGATTTTACACTTTTTTCAGATGGCCCTTTTGACCGGGGGGAAGTGAGACTTCATTGTAGTGCAGATTTCCTTTGCAAGCTTGCTTGGTTGGCCAAAAGGGGCGTATGCGTTTTTTCCTGAATATATTCAGGAAAAAACGCATACGCCCCTTTTGGCCAAGTGCATCATTGTGGACGTTCTGCCTCTTTTCCTATGCTTTCAATGCAATTCCAGTCTACCTCCTGAAATCGGTTTCCTGCAATTCTGCCCCGCTTTCAAGTCCTCTTGGCAGCCTTACTTCAGTCTATTTTTGGACGATAGCTGTCATTTATAACTCTGCAGGTTTGTGAATTACAGTGCTCCTGAGCTCCTTTCTTTAACTCGCTTTCTTGTGACCTGGCCGCAACACCGCAGGATGTCTTCAGGCCCTAATCTGGTTCTGGCACGGCACGCTGAGCCTTTGGGTAATTCCTCTTCCTGGTGGGAAATGAGAGTTAAATTTGCCCATCCAGACACCTCCAGCTAGTCTCTCATTGGTTCTCGCTATTCCTGTTCATCTTCCACAGAAATTGCAAACTGGGCCAAACAGGAGGTTAAAGGGACTGACTCTCCAAGTCGGGAGAGTGTTAGTAAAGCGTCTGGAATGTTGCACCCGAGTACCAGGGGAGGAAAACTGAGACATATTTGAACACGTCTCCCGTTCACATGGTTGATCATACTCTGGGTTCCACATGCATGTTTTAGCTGAAGGAAGAATACCTTAAACCTGGAGAGTTGAGACCCGTGGAATGGGTATCATGCAATATGACTTCAAAGGGTCTTCATTTGCTCACCGAACCTCTCCAATCCTATCACTGCTGCGTTTATGCCCCTGTACACATGCTTGATTCTCTTTTGGAGGCATAGCAATCCATAGGTTTTAAGATACTTACTAGTCAGGTACATTCTTAGGCGTTTAATATGCGGTGTTGAGTTCGTTTCGTTGAGCAAGGAGTAGCTCTTGTCTATTCCATATTTGGCTTAAGGAACTTTATCTGTGCTCATTTCAATCTCTGGTTTTATGCAGCACCCCAACTCACCTTTACCCTTAAGCAAGCATAAGTTGGTTTTCTAAATTTGAGACCCTGTTCTGTTCTGTAATTCAGTTCCTGTGTAGCCAAGTTTACATTCCGTGTATTAGTGATATCTTATGATGTTTCTTTTTCTGTGTGACTTATTTCAGTTAGAATCATCATACCTGAATCCACTCATTGTGCTGCTAAGGGCCTGATGACACAGATTTCATTGCTGAGTGATATTGCTTTGTAAGTAAATACCACAACTTCTTTATCCATTTTTCAATTTCTGCGATGTTGAACTTGTACTGTAAACGAGGTTCTTGTAAACGGAGGCGTCCCAAACTTTGGGGTGGCTGTGTCTTTTTGATTTTAATTTCCCTAAGCTATAGGACCATAAGTGGCAGTGCCCTAGGCTCTGTTGCTTTGTT
Organism: Delphinus delphis; assembly: GCF_949987515.2. NCBI lineage: Eukaryota > Metazoa > Chordata > Mammalia > Artiodactyla > Delphinidae > Delphinus > Delphinus delphis. Next base: position 53,674 of record NW_027193088.1, read on the forward strand.
TTTTAGATGTTTCAGGAAACACCATACACTTCTCCGGAGTGTCTGTTGGTAATTTACAAACCGCCCTTCAGCATAACAAGGCTCCCAGTTCTCCATGGCCTGTCCTGCCTTTCTGGATTTTACACTTTTTTCAGATGGCCCTTTTGACCGGGGGGAAGTGAGACTTCATTGTAGTGCAGATTTCCTTTGCAAGCTTGCTTGGTTGGCCAAAAGGGGCGTATGCGTTTTTTCCTGAATATATTCAGGAAAAAACGCATACGCCCCTTTTGGCCAAGTGCATCATTGTGGACGTTCTGCCTCTTTTCCTATGCTTTCAATGCAATTCCAGTCTACCTCCTGAAATCGGTTTCCTGCAATTCTGCCCCGCTTTCAAGTCCTCTTGGCAGCCTTACTTCAGTCTATTTTTGGACGATAGCTGTCATTTATAACTCTGCAGGTTTGTGAATTACAGTGCTCCTGAGCTCCTTTCTTTAACTCGCTTTCTTGTGACCTGGCCGCAACACCGCAGGATGTCTTCAGGCCCTAATCTGGTTCTGGCACGGCACGCTGAGCCTTTGGGTAATTCCTCTTCCTGGTGGGAAATGAGAGTTAAATTTGCCCATCCAGACACCTCCAGCTAGTCTCTCATTGGTTCTCGCTATTCCTGTTCATCTTCCACAGAAATTGCAAACTGGGCCAAACAGGAGGTTAAAGGGACTGACTCTCCAAGTGGGGAGAGTGTTAGTAAAGTGTCTGTAATGTTGCACCCGAGTACCAGGGTACGAAAACTGAGACATATTTGAACACGTCTCCCGATCACATGGTTGATCATACTCTAGGTTCCACATGCATGTTTTAGCTGAAGGAAGAATACCTTAAACCTGGGTAGTTGAAACCCGTGGAATGGGTACCATGCAATATGACTTCAAAGGGTCTTCATTTGCTCACAGAACCTCTCCAATCCTATCACTGCTGCGTTTATGCCCCTGTACACATGCTTGATTCTCTTTCGGAGACATAGCAATCCATAGGTTTTAAGATACTTACTAGTCAGGTACATTCTTAGGCGTTTAATATGCGGTGTTGAGTCCATTTCGTTGAGCAAGGAGTAGCTCTTGTCTATTCCATATTTGGCTTAAGGAACTTTATCTGTGCTCATTTCAATCTCTGGTTTTATGAAGCACCCCAACTCACCTTTACCCTTAAGCAAGCATAAGTTGGTTTTCTAAATTTGAGACCCTGTTCTTTTCTGTAATTCAGTTCCTGTGTAGCCAAGTTTACATTCCGTGTATTACTGATATCTTATGATGTTTCTTTTTCTGTGTGACTTATTTCAGTTAGAATCATCATACCTGAATCCACTCATTATGCTGCTACGGGCCTGATGACATAGATTTCATTGCTGAGTGATACTGCATTGTACGTAAGTACCACAAGTTCTTTATCCATTTTTCACTTTCTGTGATATTGAACTTGTACGGTAAACGAGGTTCTTGTAAACGGAGGCGTCCCAAACTTTGGGGTGGCTGTGTCTTTTTGATTTTAATTTCCCTAAGCTATAGGACCATAAGTGGAAGTGCCCTAGGCTCTGTTGCTTTGTTTTTTAGATGTTTCAGGAAACACCATACACTTCTCCCGAGTGGTTGTTGGCAATTTACATCCCGCCCATCAGCATAACAAGGCTCCCAGTTCTCAATGGCCTGTTGCCTTTGTGGATTTTACACTTTTTTCAGATGGCCCTTTTGACCGGGGGGAAGTGAGACTTCATTGTAGTGCAGATTTCCTTTGCAAGCCTGCTTGGTTGGCCAAAAAGGGCGTATGCGTTTTTTCCTGAATATATTCAGGAAAAAACGCATACGCACTTTTTGGCCAAGTGCATCATTGTGGACGTTCTGCCTCTTTTCCTATGCTTTCAATGCAATTCCAGTCTACCTCCTGAAATCGGTTTCCTGCAATTCTGCCCCGCTTTCAAGTCCTCTTGGCAGCCTTACTTCAGTCTATTTTTGGACGATAGCTGTCATTTATAACTCTGCAGGTTTGTGAATTACAGTGCCCCTGAGCTCCTTTCTTCAACTCGCTTTCTTGTGACCTGGCCGCAACACCGCAGGATGGCTTCAGGCCCTAATCTGGTTCCGGCCCGGCATGCTAAGCCTTTGGTTAATTCCTCTTCCTGGTGGGAAATGAGAGTTAAATTTGCCCGTCCAGACACCTCCAGCTAGCCTCTCATTGGTTCTCGCTATTCCTGTTCATCTTCCACAGAAATTGCAAACTGGGCCAAACAGGAGGTTAAAGGGACTGACTCTCCAAGTCGGGAGAGTGTTAGTAAAGCGTCTGGAATGTTGCACCCGAGTACCAGGGGAGGAAAACTGAGACATATTTGAATACGTCTCCCGATCACATGGTTGATCATACTCTGGGTTCCACATGCATGTTTTAGCTGAAGGAAGAATACCTTAAACCTGGAGAGTTGAGACCCGTGTAATGGGTACCATGCAATATGACTTCAAAGGGTCTTCATATGCTCACCGAACCTCTCCAATCCTATCACTGCTGCGTTTATGCCCCTGTACACATGCTTGATTCTCTTTCGGAGACATAGCAATCCATAGGTTTTAAGATACTTACAAGTCAGGTACATTCTTAGGCGTTTAATATGGGGTGTTGAGACCATTTCATTGAGCAAGGAGTAGCTCTTGTCTATTCCATATTTGGCTTAAGGAACTTTATCTGTGCTCATTTCAATCTCTGGTTTTATGCAGCAACCCAACTCACCTTTCCCCTTAAGCAAGCATAAGTTGGTTTTCTAAATTTGAGACCCTGTTCTGTTCTGTAATTCAGTTCCTGTGTAGCCAAGTTTACATTCCGTGTATTACTGATATCTTATGATGTTTCTTTTTCTGTGTGACTTATTTCAGTTGGAATCATCATACCTGAATCCACTCATTGTGCTGCTAAGGGCCTGATGACACAGATTTCATTGCTGAGTGATATTGCTTTGTAAGTAAATACCACAACTTCTTTATCCATTTTTCACTTTCTGCGATGTTGAACTTGTACTGTAAACGAGGTTCTTGTAAACAGAGCCGTTCCAAACTTTGGGGTGGCTGTGTCTTTTTGATTTTAATTTCCCTAAGCTATAGGACCATAAGTGGAAGTGCCCTAGGTTCTGTTGCTTTGTTTTTTAGATGTTTCAGGAAACACCATACACTTCTCCCGAGTGGTTGTTGGCAATTTACATCCCGCCCATCAGCATAACAAGGCTCCCAGTTCTCCATGGCCTGTCCTGCCTTTCTGGATTTTACACTTTTTTCAGATGGCCCTTTTGACCGGGGGGAAGTGAGACTTCATTGTAGTGCAGATTTCCTTTGCAAGCTTGCTTGGTTGGCCAAAAAGGGCGTATGCGTTTTTTCCTGAATATATTCAGGAAAAAACGCATACGCCCTTTTTGGCCAAGTGCATCATTGTGGACGTTCTGCCTCTTTTCCTATGCTTTCAATGCAATTCCAGTCTACCTCCTGAAATCGGTTTCCTGCAATTCTGCCCCGCTTTCAAGTCCTCTTGGCAGCCTTACTTCAGTCTATTTTTGGACGATAGCTGTCATTTATAACTCTGCAGGTTTGTGAATTACAGTGCCCCTGAGCTCCTTTCTTCAACTCGCTTTCTTGTGACCTGGCCGCAACACCGCAGGATGGCTTCAGGCCCTAATCTGGTTCCGGCACGGCATGCTGAGCCTTTGGTTATTTCCTCTTCCTGGTGGGAAATGAGAGTTAAATTTGCCCGTCCAGACACCTCCAGCTAGCCTCTCATTGGTTCTCGCTATTCCTGTTCATCTTCCACAGAAATTGCAAACTGGGCCAAACAGGAGGTTAAAGGGACTGACTCTCCAAGTCGGGAGAGTGTTAGTAAAGCGTCTGGAATGTTGCACCTGAGTACCAGGGGAGGAAAACTGAGACATATTTGAACACGTCTCCCGTTCACATGGTTGATCATACTTGGGTTCCACAGGCATGTTTTAGCTGAAGGAAGAATACCTTAAACCTGTGTATTTGAAACCCGTGGAATGGGTACCATGCAATATGACTTCAAAGGGTCTTCATTTGCTCACCGAACCTCTCCAATCCTATCACTGCTGCGTTTATGCCCCTGTACACATGCTTGATTCTCTTTCGGAGACATAGCAATCCATAGGTTTTAAGATACTTACTAGTCAGGTACATTCTTAGGCGTTTAATATGGGGTGTTGAGTCCATTTCGTTGAGCAAGGAGTAGCTCTTGTCTATTCCATATTTGGCTTAAGGAACTTTATCTGTGCTCATTTCAATCTCTGGTTTTATGCAGCACCCCAACTCACCTTTACCCTTAAGCAAGCATAAGTTGGTTTTCTAAATTTGAGACCCTGTTCTGTTCTGTAACTGAGTTCCTGTGTGGCCAAGTTTACATTCCGTGTATTACTGATATCTTATGATGTTTCTTTTTCTGTGTGACTTATTTCAGTTAGAATCATCGTACCTGAATCCACTCATTATGCTGCTACGGGCCTGATGACATAGATTTCATTGCTGAGTGATACTGCATTGTACGTAAGTACCACAAGTTCTTTATCCATTTTTCACTTTCTGTGATATTGAACTTGTACGGTAAACGAGGTTCTTGTAAACGGAGGCGTCCCAAACTTTGGGGTGGCTGTGTCTTTTTGATTTTAATTTCCCGAAGCTATAGGACCATAAGTGGAAGTGCCCTAGGCTCTGTTGCTTTGTTTTTTAGATGTTTCAGGAAACACCATACACTTCTCCTGAGTGTCTGTTGGCAATTTACATCCCGCCCATCAGCATAACAAGGCTCACAGTTCTCCATGGCCTGTCCTGCCTTTCTGGATTTTACACTTTTTTCAGATGGCCCTTTTGACTGGGGGGAAGTGAGACTTCATTGTAGTGCAGATTTCCTTTGCAAGTTTGCTTGGTTGGCCAAAAAGGGCGTATGCGTTTTTTCCTGAATATATTCAGGAAAAAACGCATACGCCCTTTTTGGCCAAGTGCATCATTGTGGACGTTCTGCCTCTTTTCCTATGCTTTCAATGCAATTCCAGTCTACCTCCTGAAATCGGTTTCCTGCAATTCTGCCCCGCTTTCAAGTCCTCTTGGCAGCCTTACTTCAGTCTATTTTTGGACGATAGCTGTCATTTATAACTCTGCAGGTTTGTGAATTACAGTGCCCCTGAGCTCCTTTCTTCAACTCGCTTTCTTGTGACCTGTCCGCAACACCGCAGGATGTCTTAAGGCCCTAATCTGGTTCTGGCACGGCACGCTGAGCCTTCGGTTAATTCCTCTTCCTGGTGGGAAATGAGAGTTAAATTTGCCCATCCAGACACCTCCAGCTAGTCTCTCATTGGTTCTCACTATTCCTGTTCATCTTCCACAGAAATTGCAAACTGGGCCAAACAGGAGGTTAAAGGGACTGACTCTCCAAGTCGGGAGAGTGTTAGTAAAGCATCTGGAATGTTGCACCCGAGTACCAGGGGAGGAAAACTGAGACATATTTGAACACGTCTCCCGTTCACATGGTTGATCATACTTGGGTTCCACATGCATGTTTTAGCTGAAGGAAGAATACCTTAAACCTGGAGAGTTAAGACCCGTGTAATGGGTACCATGCAATATGACTTCAAAGGGTCTTCATTTGCTCACCGAACCTCTCCAATCCTATCACTGCTGCGTTTATGCCCCTGTACACATGCTTGATTCTCTTTCGGAGACATAGCAATCCATAGGTTGTAAGATACTTACTAGTCAGGTACATTCTTAGGCGTTTAATATGCGGTATTGAGTCCATTTCGTTGAGCAAGGAGTAGCTCTTGTCTATTCCATATTTGGCTTAAGGAACTTTATCTGTGCTCATTTCAATCTCTGGTTTTATGCAGCACCCCAACTCACCTTTACCCTTAAGCAAGCATAAGTTGGTTTTCTAAATTTGAGACCCTGTTCTGTTCTGTAATTCAGTTCCTGTGTAGCCAAGTTTCCATTCCGTGTATTACTGATATCTTATGATGTTTCTTTTTCTGTGTGACTTATTTCAGTTAGAATCATCATACCTGAATCCACTCATTGTGCTGCTAAGTGCCTGATGACACAGATTTCATTGCTGAGTGATATTGCTTTGTAAGTAAATACCACAACTTCTTTATCCATTTTTCAATTTCTGCGATGTTGAACTTGTACTGTAAACGAGGTTCTTGTAAACAGAGGCGTCCCAAACTTTGGGGTGGCTGTGTCTTTTTGATTTTAATTTCCCTAAGCTATAGGACCATAAGTGGCAGTGCCCTAGGCTCTGTTGCTTTGTTTTTTAGATGTTTCAGGAAACACCATACACTTCTCCGGAGTGTCTGTTGGTAATTTACATCCCGCCCTTCAGCATAACAAGGCTCCCAGTTCTCCATGGCCTGTCCTGCCTTTCTGGATTTTACACTTTTTTCAGATGGCCCTTTTGACCGGGGGAAAGTGAGACTTCATTGTAGTGCAGATTTCCTTTGCAAGCTTGCTTGGTTGGCCAAAAGTGGCGTATGCGTTTTTTCCTGAATATATTCAGGAAAAAACGCATACGCCCCTTTTGGCCAAGTGCATCATTGTGGACGTTCTGCCTCTTTTCCTATGCTTTCAATGCAATTCCAGTCTACCTCCTGAAATCGGTTTCCTGCAATTCTGCCCCGCTTTCAAGTCCTCTTGGCAGCCTTACTTCAGTCTATTTTTGGACGATAGCTGTCATTTATAACTCTGCAGGTTTGTGAATTACAGTGCTCCTGAGCTCCTTTCTTTAACTCGCTTTCTTGTGACCTGGCCGCAACACCGCAGGATGTCTTCAGGCCCTAATCTGGTTCTGGCACGGCACGCTGAGCCTTTGGGTAATTCCTCTTTCTGGTGGGAAATGAGAGTTAAATTTGCCCATCCAGACACCTCCAGCTAGTCTCTCATTGGTTCTCGCTATTCCTGTTCATCTTCCACAGAAATTGCAAACTGGGCCAAACAGGAGGTTAAAGGGACTGACTCTCCAAGTGGGGAGAGTGTTAGTAAAGTGTCTGTAATGTTGCACCCGAGTACCAGGGTACGAAAACTGAGACATATTTGAACACGTCTCCCGATCACATGGTTGATCATACTCTAGGTTCCACATGCATGTTTTAGCTGAAGGAAGAATACCTTAAACCTGGGTAGTTGAAACCCGTGGAATGGGTACCATGCAATATGACTTCAAAGGGTCTTCATTTGCTCACAGAACCTCTCCAATCCTATCACTGCTGCGTTTATGCCCCTGTACACATGCTTGATTCTCTTTCGGAGACATAGCAATCCATAGGTTTTAAGATACTTACTAGTCAGGTACATTCTTAGGCGTTTAATATGCGGTGTTGAGTCCATTTCGTTGAGCAAGGAGTAGCTCTTGTCTATTCCATATTTGGCTTAAGGAACTTTATCTGTGCTCATTTCAATCTCTGGTTTTATGAAGCACCCCAACTCACCTTTACCCTTAAGCAAGCATAAGTTGGTTTTCTAAATTTGAGACCCTGTTCTGTTCTGTAATTCAGTTCCTGTGTAGCCAAGTTTACATTCCGTGTATTACTGATATCTTATGATGTTTCTTTTTCTGTGTGACTTATTTCAGTTAGAATCATCATACCTGAATCCACTCATTGTGCTGCTAAGGGCCTGATGACATAGATTTCATTGCTGAGTGATATTGCTTTGTAAGTGAATACCACAACTTCTTTATCCATTTTTCACTTTCTGCGAAGTTGAACTTGTACTGTAAACGAGGTTCTTGTAAACAGAGCCATTCCAAACTTTGGGGTGGCTGTGTCTTTTTGATTTTAATTTCCCTAAGCTATAGGACCATAAGTGGAAGTGCCCTAGGCTCTGTTGCTTTGTTTTTTAGATGTTTCAGGAAACACCATACACTTCTCCCGAGTGGTTGTTGGCAATTTACATCCCGCCCATCAGCATAACAAGGCTCCCAGTTCTCCATGGCCTGTCCTGCCTTTCTGGATTTTACACTTTTTTCAGATGGCCCTTTTGACCGGGGGGAAGTGAGACTTCATTGTAGTGCAGATTTCCTTTGCAAGCTTGCTTGGTTGGCCAAAAAGGGCGTATGCGTTTTTTCCTGAATATATTCAGGAAAAAACGCATACGCCCTTTTTGGCCAAGTGCATCATTGTGGACGTTCTGCCTCTTTTCCTATGCTTTCAATGCAATTCCAGTCTACCTCCTGAAATCGGTTTCCTGCAATTCTGCCCCGCTTTCAAGTCCTCTTGGCAGCCTTACTTCAGTCTATTTTTGGACGATAGCTGTCATTTATAACTCTGCAGGTTTGTGAATTACAGTGCCCCTGAGCTCCTTTCTTCAACTCGCTTTCTTGTGACCTGGCCGCAACACCGCAGGATGGCTTCAGGCCCTAATCTGGTTCCGGCACGGCATGCTGAGCCTTTGGTTATTTCCTCTTCCTGGTGGGAAATGAGAGTTAAATTTGCCCGTCCAGACACCTCCAGCTAGCCTCTCATTGGTTCTCGCTATTCCTGTTCATCTTCCACAGAAATTGCAAACTGGGCCAAACAGGAGGTTAAAGGGACTGACTCTCCAAGTCGGGAGAGTGTTAGTAAAGCGTCTGGAATGTTGCACCTGAGTACCAGGGGAGGAAAACTGAGACATATTTGAACACGTCTCCCGTTCACATGGTTGATCATACTTGGGTTCCACAGGCATGTTTTAGCTGAAGGAAGAATACCTTAAACCTGTGTATTTGAAACCCGTGGAATGGGTACCATGCAATATGACTTCAAAGGGTCTTCATTTGCTCACCGAACATCTCCAATCCTATCACTGCTGCGTTTATGCCCCTGTACACATGCTTGATTCTCTTTCGGAGACATAGCAATCCATAGGTTTTAAGATACTTACTAGTCAGGTACATTCTTAGGCGTTTAATATGGGGTGTTGAGTCCATTTCGTTGAGCAAGGAGTAGCTCTTGTCTATTCCATATTTGGCTTAAGGAACTTTATCTGTGCTCATTTCAATCTCTGGTTTTATGCAGCACCCCAACTCACCTTTCCCCTTAAGCAAGCATAAGTTGGTTTTCTAAATTTGAGACCCTGTTCTGTTCTGTAACTGAGTTCCTGTGTGGCCAAGTTTACATTCCGTGTATTACTGATATCTTATGATGTTTCTTTTTCTGTGTGACTTATTTCAGTTAGAATCATCGTACCTGAATCCACTCATTATGCTGCTACGGGCCTGATGACATAGATTTCATTGCTGAGTGATACTGCATTGTACGTAAGTACCACAAGTTCTTTATCCATTTTTCACTTTCTGTGATATTGAACTTGTACGGTAAACGAGGTTCTTGTAAACGGAGGCGTCCCAAACTTTGGGGTGGCTGTGTCTTTTTGATTTTAATTTCCCGAAGCTATAGGACCATAAGTGGAAGTGCCCTAGGCTCTGTTGCTTTGTTTTTTAGATGTTTCAGGAAACACCATACACTTCTCCTGAGTGTCTGTTGGCAATTTACATCCCGCCCATCAGCATAACAAGGCTCCCAGTTCTCCATGGCCTGTCCTGCCTTTCTGGATTTTACACTTTTTTCAGATGGCCCTTTTGACTGGGGGGAAGTGAGACTTCATTGTAGTGCAGATTTCCTTTGCAAGTTTGCTTGGTTGGCCAAAAAGGGCGTATGCGTTTTTTCCTGAATATATTCAGGAAAAAACGCATACGCCCTTTTTGGCCAAGTGCATCATTGTGGACGTTCTGCCTCTTTTCCTATGCTTTCAATGCAATTCCAGTCTACCTCCTGAAATCGGTTTCCTGCAATTCTGCCCCGCTTTCAAGTCCTCTTGGCAGCCTTACTTCAGTCTATTTTTGGACGATAGCTGTCATTTATAACTATGCAGGTTTGTGAATTACAGTGCCCCTGAGCTCCTTTCTTCAACTCGCTTTCTTGTGACCTGGCCGCAACACCGCAGGATGTCTTAAGGCCCTAATCTGGTTCTGGCACGGCACGCTGAGCCTTCGGTTAATTCCTCTTCCTGGTGGGAAATGAGAGTTAAATTTGCCCATCCAGACACCTCCAGCTAGTCTCTCATTGGTTCTCACTATTCCTGTTCATCTTCCACAGAAATTGCAAACTGGGCCAAACAGGAGGTTAAAGGGACTGACTCTCCAAGTCGGGAGAGTGTTAGTAAAGCATCTGGAATGTTGCACCCGAGTACCAGGGGAGGAAAACTGAGACATATTTGAACACGTCTCCCGTTCACATGGTTGATCATACTTGGGTTCCACATGCATGTTTTAGCTGAAGGAAGAATACCTTAAACCTGGAGAGTTAAGACCCGTGTAATGGGTACCATGCAATATGACTTCAAAGGGTCTTCATTTGCTCACCGAACCTCTCCAATCCTATCACTGCTGCGTTTATGCCCCTGTACACATGCTTGATTCTCTTTTGGAGACATAGCAATCCATAGGTTGTAAGATACTTACTAGTCAGGTACATTCTTAGGCGTTTAATATGCGGTATTGAGTCCATTTCGTTGAGCAAGGAGTAGCTCTGGTCTATTCCATATTTGGCTTAAGGAACTTTATCTGTGCTCATTTCAATCTCTGGTTATATGCAGCACCCCAACTCACCTTTACCCTTAAGCAAGCATAAGTTGGTTTTCTAAATTTGAGACCCTGTTCTGTTCTGTAATTCAGTTCCTGTGTAGCCAAGTTTACATTCCGTGTATTACTGATATCTTATGATGTTTCTTTTTCTGTGTGACTTATTTCAGTTAGAATCATCATACCTGAATCCACTCATTGTGCTGCTAAGGGCCTTGTGACACAGATTTCATTGCTGAGTGATATTGCTTTGTAAGTAAATACCACAACTTCTTTATCCATTTTTCACTTTCTGCGATGTTGAACTTGTACTGTAAACGAGGTTCTTGTAAACAGAGCCGTTCGAAACTTTGGGGTGGCTGTGTCTTTTTGATTTTAATTTCCCTAAGCTATAGGACCATAAGTGGAAGTGCCCTAGGCTCTGTTGCTTTGTTTTTTAGATGTTTCAGGAAACACCATACACTTCTCCCGAGTGGCTGTTGGCAATTTACATCCCGCCCATCAGCATAACAAGGCTCCCAGTTCTCCATGGCCTGTCCTGCCTTTCTGGATTTTACACTTTTTTCAGATGGCCCTTTTGACCGGGGGGAAGTGAGACTTCATTGTAGTGCAGATTTCCTTTGCAAGCTTGCTTGGTTGGCCAAAAAGGGCGTATGCGTTTTTTCCTGAATATATTCAGGAAAAAACGCATACGCCCTTTTTGGCCAAGTGCATCATTGTGGACGTTCTGCCTCTTTTCCTATGCTTTCAATGCAATTCCAGTCTACCTCCTGAAATCGGTTTCCTGCAATTCTGCCCCGCTTTCAAGTCCTCTTGGCAGCCTTACTTCAGTCTATTTTTGGACGATAGCTGTCATTTATAACTCTGCAGGTTTGTGAATTACAGTGCCCCTGAGCTCCTTTCTTCAACTTGCTTTCTTGTGACCTGGCGGCAACACTGCAGGTTGGCTTCAGGCCCTAATCTGGTTCCGGCCCGGCATGCTGAGCCTTTCGTTAATTCCTCTTCCTGGTGGGAAATGAGAGTTAAATTTGCCCGTGCAGACACCTCCAGCTAGTCTCTCATTGGTTCTCGCTATTCCTGTTCAACTTCCGCAGAAATTGCAAACTGGGCCAAACAGGAGGTTAAAGGGACTGACTCTCCAAGTCGGGAGAGTGTTAGTAAAGCGTCTGGAATGTTGCACCCGAGTACCAGGGGAGGAAAACTGAGACATATTTGAACACGTCTCCCGTTCACATGGTTGATCATACTCTGGGTTCCACATGCATGTTTTAGCTGAAGGAAGAATACCTTAAACCTGGAGAGTTGAGACCCGTGTAATGGGTACCATGCAATATGACTTCAAAGGGTCTTCATGTGCTCACCGAACCTCTCCAATCCTATCACTGCTGCGTTTATGCCCCTGTACACACGCTTGATTCTCTTTTGGAGACATAGCAATCCATAGGTTTTAAGATACTTACTAGTCAGGTACATTCTTAGGCGTTTAATATGGGGTGTTGAGTCCATTTCGTTGAGCAGGAGTAGCTCTTGTCTATTCCATATTTGGCTTAAGGAACTTTATCTGTGCTCATTTCAATCTCTGGTTTTATGCAGCACCCCAACTCACCTTTCCCCTTAAGCAAGCATAAGTTGGTTTTCTAAATTTGAGACCCTGTTCTGTTTTGGAATGCAGTTCCTGTGTAGCCAAGTTTACATTCCGTGTATTAGTGATATCTTATGATGTTTCTTTTTCTGTGTGACTTATTTCAGTTAGAATCATCGTACCTTAATCCACTCATTATGCTGCTACGGGCCTGATGACATAGATTTCATTGCTGAGTGATACTGCATTGTACGTAAGTACCACAAGTTCTTTATCCATTTTTCACTTTCTGTGATGTTGAACTTGTACTGTAAACGAGGTTCTTGTAAACAGAGCCGTTCCAAACTTTAGGGTGGCTGTGTCTTTTTGATTTTAATTTCCCTAAGCTATAGGACCATAAGTGGCAGTGCCCTAGGCTCTGTTGCTTTGTTTTTTAGATGTTTCAGGAAACACCATACACTTCTCCCAAGTGGTTCTTGGCAATTTACATCCCGCCCATCAGCATAACAAGGCTCCCAGTTCTCCATGGCCTGTCCTGCCTTTCTGGATTTTACACTTTTTTCAGATGGCCCTTTTGACCGGGGGGAAGTGAGACTTCATTGTAGTGCAGATTTCCTTTGCAAGCTTGCTTGGTTGGCCAAAAAGGGCGTATGCGTTTTTTCCTGAATATATTCAGGAAAAAACGCATACGCCCTTTTTGGCCAAGTGCATCATTGTGGACGTTCTGCCTCTTTTCCTATGCTTTCAATGCAATTCCAGTCTACCTCCTGAAATCGGTTTCCTGCAATTCTGCCCCGCTTTCAAGTCCTCTTGGCAGCCTTACTTCAGTCTATTTTTGGACGATAGCTGTCATTTATAAGTCTGCAGGTTTGTGAATTACAGTGCCCCTGAGCTCCTTTCTTCAACTCGCTTTCTTGTGACCTGGCGGCAACACTGCAGGTTGGCTTCAGGCCCTAATCTGGTTCCGGCCCGGCATGCTGAGCCTTTCGTTAATTCCTCTTCCTGGTGGGAAATGAGAGTTAAATTTGCCCGTGCAGACACTTCCAGCTAGCCTCTCATTGGTTCTCGCTATTCCTGTTCAACTTCCGCAGAAATTGCAAACTGGGCCAAACAGGAGGTTAAAGGGACTGACTCTCCAAGTCGGGAGAGTGTTAGTAAAGCGTCTGGAATGTTGCACCCGAGTACCAGGGGAGGAAAACTGAGACATATTTGAACACGTCTCCCGTTCACATGGTTGATCATACTCTGGGTTCCACATGCATGTTTTAGTTGAAGGAAGAATACCTTAAACCTGGACAGTTGAGACCCGTGTAATGGGTACCATGCAATATGACTTCAAAGGGTCTTCATGTGCTCACCGAACCTCTCCAATCCTATCACTGCTGCGTTTATGCCCCTGTACACACGCTTGATTCTCTTTTGGAGACATAGCAATCCATAGGTTTTAAGATACTTACTAGTCAGGTACATTCTTAGGCGTTTAATATGGGGTGTTGAGTCCATTTCGTTGAGCAGGAGTAGCTCTTGTCTATTCCATATTTGGCTTAAGGAACTTTATCTGTGCTCATTTCAATCTCTGGTTTTATGCAGCACCCCAACTCACCTTTCCCCTTAAGCAAGCATAAGTTGGTTTTCTAAATTTGAGACCCTGTTCTGTTTTGGAATGCAGTTCCTGTGTAGCCAAGTTTACATTCTGTGTATTAGTGATATCTTATGATGTTTCTTTTTCTGTGTGACTTATTTCAGTTAGAATCATCGTACCTGAATCCACTCATTATGCTGCTACGGGCCTGATGACATAGATTTCATTGCTGAGTGATACTGCATTGTACGTAAGTACCAAAAGTTCTTTATCCATTTTTCACTTTCTGTGATATTGAACTTGTACAGTAAATGAGGTTCTTGTAAATGGAGGCATCCCAAACTTTGGGGTGGCTGTGTCTTTTTGATTTTAATTTCCCTAAGCTATAGGACCATAAGTGGAAGTGCCCTAGGCTCTGTTGCTTTGTTTTTTAGATGTTTCAGGAAACACCATACACTTCTCCTGAGTGTCTGTTGGCAATTTACATCCCGCCCATCAGCATAACAAGGCTCCCAGTTCTCCATGGCCTGTCCTGCCTTTCTGGATTTTACACTTTTTTCAGATGGCCCTTTTGACCGGGGGGAAGTGAGACTTCATTGTAGTGCAGATTTCCTTTGCAAGCTTGCTTGGTTGGCCAAAAAGGGCGTATGCGTTTTTTCCTGAATATATTCAGGAAAAAACGCATACGCCTTTTTTGGCCAAGTGCATCATTGTGGACGTTCTGCCTCTTTTCCTATGCTTTCAATGCAATTCCAGTCTACCTCCTGAAATGGGTTTCCTGCAATTCTGCCCCGCTTTCAAGTCCTCTTGGCAGCCTTACTTCAGTCTATTTTTGGACGATAGCTGTCATTTATAACTCTGCAGGTTTGTGAATTACAGTGCCCCTGAGCTCCTTTCTTCAACTCGCTTTCTTGTGACCTGGCCGCAACACCGCAGGATGGCTTCAGGCCCTAATCTGGTTATGGCACGGCACGCTGAGCCTTTGGTTAATTCCTCTTCCTGGTGGGAAATGAGAGTTAAATTTGCCCATCCAGACACCTCCAGCTAGTCTCTCATTGGTTCTCGCTATTCCTGTTCATCTTCCACAGAAATTGCAAACTGGGCCAAACAGGAGGTTAAAGGGACTGACTCTCCAAGTGGGGAGAGTGTTAGTAAAGCGTCTGGAATGTTGCACCCGAGTATCAGGGTACGAAAACTGAGACATATTTGAACACGTCTCCTGATCACATGGTTGATCATACTCTAGGTTCCACATGCATGTTTTAGATGAAGTAAGAATACCTTAAACCTGGGTAGTTGAAACCCGTGGAATGGGTACCATGCAATATGACTTCAAAGGGTCTTCATTTGCTCACCAAACCTCTCCAATCCTATCAGTGCTGCGTTTATGCCCCTGTACACACGCTTGATTGTCTTTTGGAGACATAGCAATCCATAGGTTTTAAGATACTTACTAGTCACGTACATTCTTAGGCGTTTAATATGGGGTGTTGAGTCCATTTCGTTGAGCAAGGAGTAGCTCTTGTCTATTCCATATTTGGCTTAAGGAACTTTATCTGTGCTCATTTCAATCTCTGGTTTTATGCAGCAACCCAACTCACCTTTCCCCTTAAGCAAGCATAAGTTGGTTTTCTAAATTTGAGACCCTGTTCTGTTTTGGAATGCAGTTCCTGTGTAGCCAAGTTTACATTCCGTGTATTAGTGATATCTTATGATGTTTCTTTTTCTGTGTGACTTATTTCAGTTAGAATCATCGTACCTTAATCCACTCATTATGCTGCTACGGGCCTGATGACATAGATTTCATTGCTGAGTGATACTGCATTGTACGTAAGTACCACAAGTTCTTTATCCATCTTTCACTTTCTGCGATGTTGAACTTGTACTGTAAACGAGGTTCTTGTAAACGGAGGCGTCCCAAACTTTGGGGTGGCTGTGTCTTTTTGATTTTAATTTCCCTAAGCTATAGGACCATAAGTGGAAGTGCCCTAGGCTCTGTTGCTTTGTTTTTTAGATGTTTCAGGAAACTCCATACACTTCTCCCGAGTGGTTGTTGGCAATTTACATCCCGCCCATCAGCATAACAAGGCTCCCAGTTCTCCATGGCCTGTCCTGCCTTTCTGGATTTTACACTTTTTTCAGATGGCCCTTTTGACCGGGGGGAAGTGAGACTTCATTGTAGTGCAGATTTCCTTTGCAAGCTTGCTTGGTTGGCCAAAAAGGGCGTATGCGTTTTTTCCTGAATATATTCAGGAAAAAACGCATACGCCCTTTTTGGCCAAGTGCATCATTGTGGACGTTCTGCCTCTTTTCCTATGCTTTCAATGCAATTCCAGTCTACCTCCTGAAATCGGTTTCCTGCAATTCTGCCCCGCTTTCAAGTCCTCTTGGCAGCCTTACTTCAGTCTATTTTTGGACGATAGCTGTCATTTATAACTCTGCAGGTTTGTGAATTACAGTGCCCCTGAGCTCCTTTCTTCAACTCGCTTTCTTGTGACCTGGCCGCAACACCACAGGATGGCTTCAGGCCCTAATCAGGTTCCGGCACGGCACGCTGAGCCTTTGGTTATTTCCTCTTCCTGGTGGGAAATGAGAGTTAAATTTGCCCGTCAAGACACCTCCAGCTAGCCTCTCATTGGTTCTCGCTATTCCTGTTCATCTTCCGCAGAAATTGCAAACTGTGCCAAACAGGAGGTTAAAGGCGCTGACTCTTCAAGTGGGGACAGTGTTAGTAAAGCGTCTGGAATGTTGCACCAGAGTACCAGGGGAGGAAAACTGAGACATATTTGAACACGTCTCCCGATCACATGGTTGATCATACTCTAGGTTCCACATGCATGTTTTAGCTGAAGGAAGAATACCTAAAACCTGGGTAGTTGAAACCCTTGTAATGGGTACCATGCAATATGATTTCAAAGGGTCTTCATTTGCTCACCGAACCTCTCCAATCCTATCACTGCTGCATTTATGCACCTGTACACATGCTTGATTCTCTTTCGGAGACATAGCAATCCATAGGTTTTAAGATACTTACTAGTCAGGTACATTCTTAGGCATTTAATATGCGGTGTTGAGTCCATTTCATTGAGCAAGGAGTAGCTCTTGTCTATTCCATATTTGGCTTAAGGAACTTTATCTGTGCTCATTTCAATCTCTGGTTTTATGCAGCACCCCAACTCACCTTTACCCTTAAGCAAGCATAAGTTTGTTTTCTAAATTTGAGACCCTGTTCTGTTCTGTAATTCAGTTCCTGTGTAGCCAAGTTTCCATTCCATGTATTACTGATATCTTATGATGTTTCTTTTTCTCTGTGACTTATTTCAGTTAGAATCATCATACCTGAATCCACTCATTGTGCTGCTAAGGGCCTGATGACATAGATTTCACTGCTGAGTGATATTGCTTTGTAAGTGAATACCACAACTTCTTCATCCATTTTTCACTTTCTGAGATGTTGAACTTGTACTGTAAACGAGGTTCTTGTAAACAGAGCCGTTCCAAACATTGGGGTGGCTGTGTCTTTTTGATTTTAATTTCCCTATGCTATAAGACCATAAGTGGAAGTGCCCTAGGCTCTGTTGCTTTGTGTTTTAGATGTTTCAGGAAACAAAATACACTTCTCCCAAGTGTCTGTTGGCAATTTACATCCTGCCCATCAGCATAACATGGCTCCCAGTTCTCAAAGGCATGTTGCCTTTCTGGATTTTACACTTTTTTCAGATGGCCCTTTTGACCGGGGGGAAGTGAGACTTCATTGTAGTGCAGATTTCCTTTGCAAGCTTGCTTGGTTGGCCAAAAAGGGCGTATGCGTTTTTTCCTGAATATATTCAGGAAAAAACGCATACGCCCTTTTTGGCCAAGTGCATCATTGTGGACGTTCTGCCTCTTTTCCTATGCTTTCAATGCAATTCCAGTCTGCCTCCTGAAATCGGTTTCCTGCAATTCTGCCCCGCTTTCAAGTCCTCTTGGCAGCCTTACTTCAGTCTATTTTTGGACGATAGCTGTCATTTATAACTCTGCAGGTTTGTGAATTGCAGTGCCCCTGAGCTCCTTTCTTCAACTCGCTTTCTTGTGACCTGGCCACAACACCGCAGGATGGCTTAAGGCCCTAATCTGGTTCCGGCCCGGCACGCTGAGCCTTTGGTTATTTCCTCTTCCTGGTGGGAAATGAGAGTTAAATTTGCCCGTCCAGACACCTCCAGCTAGTCTCTCATTGGTTCTCGCTATTCCTGTTCATCTTCCACAGAAATTGCAAACTGGGCCAAACAGGAGGTTAAAGGGACTGACTCTCCAAGTCGGGAGAGTGTTAGTAAAGCGTCTGGAATGTTGCACCCGAGTACCAGGGGAGGAAAACTGAGACATATTTGAACACGTCTCCCGTTCACATGGTTGATCATACTCTGGGTTCCACATGCATGTTTTAGCTGAAGGAAGAATACCTTAAACCTGGAGAGTTGAGACCCGTGGAATGGGTACCATGCAATATGACTTCAAAGGGTCTTCATTTGCTCACTGAACCTCTCCAATCCTATCACTGTTGCGTTTATGCCCCTGTACACATGCTTGATTCTCTTTCGGAGACATAGCAATCCATAGGTTTTAAGATACTTACTAGTCAGGTACATTCTTAGGCGTTTAATATGCGGTGTTGAGTCCATTTCGTTGAGCAAGGAGTAGCTCTTGTCTATTCCATATTTGGCTTAAGGAACTTTATCTGTGCTCATTTCAATCTCTGGTTTTATGCAGCACCCCAACTCACCTTTCCCCTTAAGCAAGCATAAGTTGGTTTTCTAAATTTGAGACCCTGTTCTGTTCTGTAATTCAGTTCCTGTGTAGCCAAGTTTACATTCCGTGTATTACTGATATCTTATGATGTTTCTTTTTCTGTGTGACTTATTTCAGTTAGAATCATCATACCTGAATCCACTCATTGTGCTGCTAATGGCCTGATGACACAGATTTCATTGCTGAGTGATATTGCTTTGTAAGTAAATACCACAACTTTTTAATCCATTTTTCACTTTCTGCGATGTTGAACTTGTACTGTAAACGAGGTTCTTGTAAACAGAGCCGTTCCAAATTTTGGGGTGGCTGTGTCTTTTTGATTTTAAATTCCCTAAGCTATAGGACCATAAGTGGAAGTGCCCTAGGCTCTGTTGCTTTGTTTTTTAGATGTTTCAGGAAACACCATACACTTCTCCCAAGTGGTTGTTTGCAATTCACATCCCGCCCTTCAGCATAACAAGGCTCCCAGTTCTCCATGGCCTGTCCTGCCTTTCTGGATTTTACACTTTTTTCAGATGGCCCTTTTGACCGGGGGGAAGTGAGACTTCATTGTAGTGCAGATTTCCTTTGCAAGCTTGCTTGGTTGGCCAAAAAGGGCGTATGCGTTTTTTCCTGAATATATTCAGGAAAAAATGCATACGCCCTTTTTGGCCAAGTGCATCATTGTGGACGTTCTGCCTCTTTTCCTATGCTTTCAATGCAATTCCAGTCTACCTCCTGAAATCGGTTTCCTGCAATTCTGCCCCGCTTTCAAGTCCTCTTGGCAGCCTTACTTCAGTCTATTTTTGGACGATAGCTGTCATTTATAACTCTGCAGGTTTGTGAATTACAGTGCCCCTGAGCTCCTTTCTTCAACTCGCTTTCTTGTGACCTGGCCGCAACACCGCAGGATGGCTTCAGGCCCTAATCTGGTTCCGGCATGGCACGCTGAGCCTTTGGTTATTTCCTCTTCCTGGTGGGAAATGAGAGTTAAATTTGCCCGTCCAGACACCTCCAGCTAGTCTCTCATTGGTTGTCGCTATTCCTGTTCATCTTCCGCAGAAATTGCAAACTGGGCCAAGCAGGAGGTTAAAGGCCCTGACTCTCCAAGTGCGGAGAGTGTTAGTAAAGCGTCTGGAATGTTGCACCCGAGTACCAGGGGAGGAAAACTGAGACATATTTGAACACGTCTCCCGATCACATGGTTGATCATACTTGGGTTCCACATGCATGTTTTAGCTGAAGGAAGAATACCTAAAACATGGGTAGTTGAAACCCGTGGAATGGGTACCATGCAGTATGACTTCAAAGGGTCTTCATTTGCTCACCGAACCTCTCCAATCCTATCACTGCTGCGTTTATGCCCCTGTACACATGCTTGATTCTCTTTCGGAGACATAGCAATCCATAGGTTTTAAGATACTTACTAGTCAGGTACATTCTTAGGCGTTTAATATGGGGTGTTGAGTCCATTTCGTTGAGCAAGGAGTAGCTCTTGTCTATTCCATATTTGGCTTAAGGAACTTTATCTGTGCTCATTTCAATCTCTGGTTTTATGCAGCACCCCAACTCACCTTTACCCTTAAGCAAGCATAAGTTGGTTTTCTAAATTTGAGACCCTGTTCTGTTCTGTAATTCAGTTCCTGTGTAGCCAAGTTTACATTCCGTGTATTACTGATATCTTATGATGTTTCTTTTTCTGTGTGACTTATTTCAGTTAGAATCATCATACCTGAATCCACTCATTGTGCTGCTAAGGGCCTGATGACACAGATTTCATTGCTGAGTGATATTGCTTTGTAAGTAAATACCACAACTTCTTTATCCATTTTTCACTTTCTGCGATGTTGAACTTGTACTGTAAACGAGGTTCTTGTAAACAGAGCCGTTCCAAACTTTGGGGTGGCTGTGTCTTTTTCATTTTAATTTCCCTAAGCTATAGGACCATAAGTGGAAGTGCCCTAGGCTCTGTTTCTTTGTTTTTTAGATGTTTCAGGAAACACCATACACTTCTCCCGAGTGGTTGTTGGCAATTTACATCCCGCCCATCAGCATAACAAGGCTCCCAGTTCTCCATGGCCTGTCCTGCCTTTCTGGATTTTACACTTTTTTCAAATGGCCCTTTTGACCGGGGGGAAGTGAGACTTCATTGTAGTGCAGATTTCCTTTGCAAGCTTGCTTGGTTGGCCAAAAAGGTCGTATGCGTTTTTTCCTGAATATATTCAGGAAAAAACGCATACGCCCTTTTTGGCCAAGTGCATCATTGTGGACGTTCGGCCTCTTTTCCTATGCTTTCAATGCAATTCCAGTCTACCTCCTGAAATCGGTTTCCTGCAATTCTGCCCCGCTTTCAAGTCCTCTTGGCAGCCTTACTTCAGTCTATTTTTGGACGATAGCTGTCATTTATAACTCTGCAGGTTTGTGAATTACAGTGCCCCTGAGCTCCTTTCTTCAACTCGCTTTCTTGTGACCTGGCCGCAACACCGCAGGATGGCTTCAGGCCCTAATCTGGTTCCAGCCCGGCATGCTGAGCCTTTGGTTAATTCCTCTTCCTGGTGGGAAATGAGAGTTAAATTTGCCCGTTCAGAGACCTCCAGCTAGTCTCTCATTGGTTCTCGCTATTCCTGTTCATCTTCCGCAGAAATTGCAAACTGGGCCGAACAGGAGGTTAAAGGGACTGACTCTCCAAGTCGGGAGAGTGTTAGTAAAGCGTCTGGAATGTTGCACCCGAGTACCAGGTGAGGAAAACTGAGACATATTTGAACACGTCTCCCGTTCACATGGTTGATCATACTCTGGGTTCCACATGCATGTTTTAGCTGAAGGAAGAATACCTAAAACCTGGGTAGTTGAAACCCGTGGAATGGGTACCATGCAATATGACTTCAAAGGGTCTTCATTTGCTCACCGAACCTCTCCAACCCTATCACTGCTGCGTTTATGCCCTGTACACACGCTTGATTCTCTTTTGGAGACATAGCAATCCATAGGTTTTAAGATACTTACTAGTCAGGTACATTCTTAGGCGTTTAATATGGGGTGTTGAGTCCATTTCATTGAGCAAGGAGTAGCTCTTGTCTATTCCATATTTGGCTTAAGGAACTTTATCTGTGCTCATTTCAATCTCTGGTTTTATGCAGCACCCAAACTCACCTTTACCCTTAAGCAAGCATAAGTTGGTTTTCTAAATTTGAGACCCTGTTCTGTTTTGGAATGCAGTTCCTGTGTAGCCAAGGTTACATTCCGTGTATTACTGATATCTTATGATGTTTCTTTTTCTGTGTGACTTATTTCAGTTAGAATCATCGTACCTGAATCCACTCATTATGCTGCTACGGGCCTGATGACATAGATTTCATTGCTGAGTGATATTGCTTTGTAAGTGAATACCACAACTTCTTTATCCATTTTTCACTTTCTGCGATGTTGAACTTGTACTGTAAACGATGTTCTTGTAAACAGAGCCGTTCCAAACTTTGGGGTGGCTGTGTCTTTTTGATTTTAATTTCCCTAAGCTATAGGACCATAAGTGGAAGTGCCCTAGGTTCTGTTGCTTTGTTTTTTAGATGTTTCAGGAAACACCGTACACTTCTCCCGAGTGGTTGTTGGCAATTTACATCCCGCCCATCAGCATAACAAGGCTCCCAGTTCTCCATGGCCTGTCCTGCCTTTCTGGATTTTACACTTTTTTCAGATGGCCCTTTTGACCAGGGGGAAGTGAGACTTCATTGTAGTGCAGATTTCCTTTGCAAGCTTGCTTGGTTGGCCAAAAAGGGCGTATGCGTTTTTTCCTGAATATATTCAGGAAAAAACGCATACGCCCTTTTTGGCCAAGTGCATCATTGTGGACCTTAGGCCTCTTTTCCTATGCTTTCAATGCAATTCCAGTCTACCTCCTGAAATCGGTTTCCTGCAATTCTGCCCCGCTTTCAAGTCCTCTTGGCAGCCTTACTTCAGTCTATTTTTGGACGATAGCTGTCATTTATAACTCTGCAGGTTTGTGAATTACAGTGCCCCTGAGCTCCTTTCTTCAACTCGCTTTCTTGTGACCTGGCCACAACACCGCAGGATGGCTTCAGGCCCTAATCTGGTTCGCGCCCGGCATGCTGAGCCTTTGGTTAATTCCTCTTCCTGGTGGGAAATGAGAGTTAAATTTGCCCGTCCAGACACCTCCAGCTAGCCTCTCATTGTTTCTCGCTATTCCTGTTCATCTTCCGCAGAAATTGCAAACTGGGCCAAACAGGAGGTTAAAGGGACTGACTCTCCAAGTTGGGAGAGTGTTAGTAAAGCGTCTGGAATGTTGCACCCGAGTACCAGGGTAGGAAAACTGAGACATATTTGAACACGTCTCCCGTTCACATGGTTGATCATACTCTGGGTTCCACATGCATGTTTTAGCTGAAGGAAGAATACCTTAAACCTGGAGAGTTGAGACCCGTGGAATGGATACCATGCAATATGACTTCAAAGGATCTTCATTTGCTCACCGAACCTCTCCAATCCTATCACTGCTGCGTTTATATCCCTGTACACACGCTTGATTCTCTTTTGGAGACATAGCAATCCATAGGTTTTAAGATACTTACTAGTCAGGTACATTCTTCGGCGTTTAATATGCGGTGTTGAGTCCATTTCGTTGAGCAAGGAGTAGCTCTTGTCTATTCCATATTTGGCTTAAGGAACTTTATCTGTGCTCATTTCAATCTCTGGTTTTATGCAGCACCCCAACTCACCTTTCTCCTTAAGCAAGCATAAGTTGGTTTTCGAAATTTGAGACCCTGTTCTGTTTTGGAATGCATTTCCTGTGTAGCCAAGTTTACATTCCGTGTATTACTGATATCTTATGATTTTTCTTTTTCTGTGTGACTTATTTCAGTTAGAATCATCGTACCTGAATCCACTCATGATGCTGCTACGGGCCTGATGACATAGATTTCATTGCTGAGTGATACTGCATTGTACGTAAGTACCACAAGTTCTTTATCCATTTTTCACTTTCTGTGATATTGAACTTGTACGGTAAACGAGGTTCTTGTAAACAGAGGCGTCCCAAACTTTGGGGTGGCTGTGTCTTTTTGATTTTAATTTCCCTAAGCTATAGGACCATAAGTGGAATTGCCCTAGGCTCTGTTGCTTTGTTTTTTAGATGTTTCAGGAAACACCATACACTTCTCCCGAGTGTCTGTTGGCAATTTACATCCCGCCCATCAGCATAACAAGGCTCCCAGTTCTCCATGGCCTGTCCTGCCTTTCTGGATTTTACACTTTTTTCAGATGGCCCTTTTGACCGGGGGGAAGTGAGACTTCATTGTAGTGCAGATTTCCTTTGCAAGCTTGCTTGGTTGGCCAAAAAGGGCGTATGCGTTTTTTCCTGAATATATTCAGGAAAAAACGCATACGCCCTTTTTGGCCAAGTGCATCATTGTGGACGTTCTGCCTCTTTTCCTATGTTTTCAATGCAATTCCAGTCTACCTCCTGAAATAGGTTTCCTGCAATTCTGCCCCGCTTTCAAGTCCTCTTGGCAGCCTTACTTCAGTCTATTTTTGGACGATAGCTGTCATTTATAACTCTGCCGGTTTGTGAATTACAGTGCCCCTGAGCTCCTTTCTTCAACTCGCTTTCTTGTGACCTGGCCGCAACACCGCAGGATGTCTTCAGGCCCTAATCTGGTTCCGGCACGGCACGCTGAGCCTTTGGTTAATTCCTCTTCCTGGTGGGAAATGAGAGTTAAATTTGCCCATCCAGACACCTCCAGCTAGTCTCTCATTGGTTCTCGCTATTCCTGTTCATCTTCCACAGAAATTGCAAACTGGGCCGAACAGGAGGTTAAAGGGACTGACTCTCCAAGTCGGGAGAGTGTTAGTAAAGCGTCTGGAATGTTGCACCCGAGTACCAGGGTAGGAAAACTGAGACATATTTGAACACGTCTCCCGTTCACATGGTTGATCATACTCTGGGTTCCACATGCATGTTTTAGCTGAAGGAAGAATACCTTAAACCTGGAGAGTTGAGACCCGTGGAATGGGTACCATGCAATATGACTTCAAAGGGTCTTCATTTGCTCACCGAACCTCTCCAATCCTATCACTGCTGCGTTTATGCCCCTGTACACACGCTTGATTCTCTTTTGGAGACATAGCAATCCATAGGTTTTAATATACTTACTAGTCAGGTACATTCTTAGGCGTTTAATATGCGGTGTTGAGTCCATTTCGTTGAGCAAGGAGTAGCTCTTGTCTATTCCATATTTGGCTTAAGGAACTTTATCTGTGCTCATTTCAATCTCTGGTTTTATGCAGCACCCCAACTCACCTTTCCCCTTAAGCAAGCATAAGTTGGTTTCCTAAATTTGAGACCCTGTTCTGTTCTGTAATTCAGTTCCTTTGTAGCCAAGTTTACATTCCGTGTATTAGTGATATCTTATGATGTTTCTTTTTCTGTGTGACTTATTTCAGTTAGAATCATCGTACCTGAATCCACTCATTATGCTGCTACGGGCCTGATGACATAGATTTCATTGCTGAGTGATACTGCATTGTACGTAAGTACCACAAGTTCTTTATCCATTTTTCACTTTCTGTGATATTGAACTTGTACGGTAAACGAGGTTCTTGTAAAAGAGGCGTCCCAAACTTTGGGGTGGCTGTGTCTTTTTGATTTTAATTTCCCTAAGCTATAGGACCATAAGTGGAAGTGCCCTAGGCTCTGTTGCTTTGTTTTTTAGATGTTTCAGGAAACACCATACACTTCTCCGGAGTGGCTGTTGGCAATTTACATCCCGCCCATCAGCATAACAAGGCTCCCAGTTCTCCATGGCCTGTCCTGCCTTTCTGGATTTTACACTTTTTTCAGATGGCCCTTTTGACCGGGGGGAAGTGAGACTTCATTGTAGTGCAGATTTCCTTTGCAAGCTTGCTTGGTTGGCCAAAAAGGGCGTATGCGTTTTTTCCTGAATATATTCAGGAAAAAACGCATACGCCCTTTTTGGCCAAGTGCATCATTGTGGACGTTCTGCCTCTTTTCCTATGCTTTCAATGCAATTCCAGTCTACCTCCTGAAATCGGTTTCCTGCAATTCTGCCCCGCTTTCAAGTCCTCTTGGCAGCCTTACTTCAGTCTATTTTTGGACGATAGCTGTCATTTATAACTCTGCAGGTTTGTGAATTACAGTGCCCCTGAGCTCCTTTCTTCAACTCGCTTTCTTGTGACCTGGCCACAACACCGCAGGATGGCTTCAGGCCCTAATCTGGTTCGGGCCCGGCATGCTGAGCCTTTGGTTAATTCCTCTTCCTCGTGGGAAATGAGAGTTAAATTTGCCCGTCCAGACACCTCCAGCTAGCCTCTCATTGGTTCTCGCTATTCCTGTTCATCTTCCACAGAAATTGCAAACTGGGCCAAACAGGACGTTAAAGGCGCTGACTCTCCAAGTGGGGAGAGTGTTAGTAAAGCGTCTGGAATGTTGCACCTGAGTACCAGGGTACGAAAACTGAGACATATTTGAACACGTCTCCCGATCACATTGTTGATCATACTGTAGGTTCCACATGCATGTTTTAGCTGAAGGAAGAATACCTTAAACCTGGGTAGTTGAAACCCGTGGAATGGGTACCATGCAATATGACTTCAAAGGGTCTTCATTTGCTCACGAACATCTCCAATCCTATCACTGCTGCGTTTATGCCCCTGTACACATGCTTGATTCTCTTTCGGAGACATAGCAATCCATAGGTTTTAAGATACTTACTAGTCAGGTACATTCTTAGGCGTTTAATATGCGGTGTTGAGTCCATTTCGTTGAGCAAGGAGTAGCTCTTGTCTATTCCATATTTGGCTTAAGGAACTTTATCTGTGCTCATTTCAATCTCTGGTTTTATGCAGCACCCCAACTCACCTTTCCCCTTAAGCAAGCATAAGTTGGTTTTCTAAATTTGAGACCCTGTTCTTTTCTGTAATTCAGTTCCTGTGTAGCCAAGTTTCCATTCCGTGTATTACTGATATCTTATGATGTTTCTTTTTCTGTGTGACTTATTTCAGTTAGAATCATCATACCTGAATCCACTCATTGTGCCGCAAAGGGCCTGATGACATAGATTTCATTGCTGAGTGATATTGCTTTGTAAGTAAATACCACAACTTTTTTATCCATTTTTCACTTTCTGCGATGTTGAACTTGTACTGTAAACGAGGTTCTTGTAAACAGAGGCGTCCTAAAATTTGGGGTGGCTGTGTCTTTTTGATTTTAATTTCCCTAAGCTATAGGACCATATGTGGCAGTGCCCTAGGCTCTGTTGCTTTGTTTTTTAGATGTATCAGGAAACACCATACACTTCTCCTGAGTGTCTGTTGGTAATTTACATCCCGCCCATCAGCATAACAAGGCTCCCAGTTCTCCATGGCCTGTCCTGCCTTTCTGGATTTTACACTTTTTTCAGATGGCCCTTTTGACCGGGGGGAAGTGAGACTTCATTGTAGTGCAGATTTCCTTTGCAAGCTTGCTTGGTTGGCCAAAAGGGGCGTATGCGTTTTTTCCTGAATATATTCAGGAAAAAACGCATACGCCCTTTTTGGCCAAGTGCATCATTGTGGACGTTCTGCCTCTTTTCCTATGCTTTCAATGCAATTCCAGTCTACCTCCTGAAATCGGTTTCCTGCAATTCTGCCCCGCTTTCAAGTCCTCTTGGCAGCCTTACTTCAGTCTATTTTTGGACGATAGCTGTCATTTATAACTCTGCAGGTTTGTGAATTACAGTGCCCCTGAGCTCCTTTCTTCAACTGGCTTTCTTGTGACCTGGCCGCAACACCGCAGGATGGCTTCAGGCCCTAATCTGGTTCCGGCATGGCACGCTGAGCCTCTGGTTATTTCCTCTTCCTGGTGGGAAATGAGAGTTATATTTGCCCGTCCAGACACCTCCAGCTAGTCTCTCATTGGTTCTCGCTATTCCTGTTCATCTTCCGCAGAAATTGCAAACTGGGCCAAACAGGAGGTTAAAGGCGCTGACTCTCCAAGTGGGGAGAGTGTTAGTAAAGCGTCTGGAATGTTGCACCCGAGTACCAGGGGAGGAAAACTGAGACATATTTGAACACGTCTCCCGTTCACATGGTTGATCATACTTGAGTTCCACATGCATGTTTTAGCTGAAGGAAGAATACCTTAAACCTGGAGAGTTGAGACCCGTGTAATGGGTACCATGCAATATGACTTCAAAGGGTCTTCATTTGCTCACCGAACCTCTCCAATCCTATCACTGCTGCGTTTATGCCCCTGTACACATGCTTGATTCTCTTTCGGAGACATAGCAATCCATAGGTTTTAAGATACTTACTAGTCAGGTACATTCTTAGGCGTTTAATATGCGGTGTTGAGTCCATTTCGTTGAGCAAGGAGTAGCTCTTGTCTATTCTATATTTGGCTTAAGGAACTTTATCTGTGCTCATTTCAATCTCTGGCTTTATGCAGCACCCCAACTCACCTTTCCCCTTAAGCAAGCATAAGTTGGTTTTCTAAATTTGAGACCCTGTTCTGTTCTGTAATTCATTTCCTGTGTAGCCAACTTTACATTCCGTGTATTACTGATATCTTATGATGTTTCTTTTTCTGTGTGACATATTTCAGTTAGAATCATCATACCTGAATCCACTCATTGTGCTGCTAAGGGCCTGATGACATAGATTTCATTGCTGAGTGATATTGCTTTGTAAGTAAATACCACAACTTCTTTATCCATTTTTCAATTTCTGCGATGTTGAACTTGTACTGTAAACGAGGTTCTTGTAAACAGAGACGTCCCAAACTTTGGGGTGGCTGTGTCTTTTGGATTTTAATTTCCCTAAGCTATAGGACCATAAGTGGCATTGCCCTAGGCTCTGTTGATTTGTTTTTTAGATGTTTCAGGAAACACCATACACTTCTCCCGAGTGTCTGTTGGCAATTTACATCCCGCCCATCAGCATAACAAGGCTCCCAGTTCTCCATGGCCTGTCCTGCCTTTCTGGATTTTACACTTTTTTCAGATGGCCCTTTTGACCGGGGGGAAGTGAGACTTCATTGTAGTGCAGATTTCCTTTGCAAGCTTGCTTGGTTGGCCAAAAAGGGCGTATGCGTTTTTTCCTGAATATATTCAGGAAAAAACGCATACGCCCTTTTTGGCCAAGTGCATCATTGTGGACGTTCTGCCTCTTTTCCTATGCTTTCAATGCAATTCCAGTCTACCTCCTGAAATCGGTTTCCTGCAATGCTGCCCCGCTTTCAAGTCCTCTTGGCAGCCTTACATCAGTCTATTTTTTGATGATAGCTGTCATTTATAACTCTGCAGGTTTGTGAATTACAGTGCCCCTGAGCTCCTTTCTTCAACTCGCTTTCTTGTGAGCTGGCCGCAACACCGCAGGATGGCTTCAGGCCCTAATCTGGTTCCGGCCCGGCATGCTGAGACTTTGGTTAATTCCTCTTCCTGGTGGGAAATGAGAGTTAAATTTGCCCGTCCAGACACCTGCAGCTAGCCTCTCATTGGTTCTCGCTATTCCTGTTCATCTTCCACAGAAATTGCAAACTGGGCCAAACAGGAGGTTAAAGGGACTGACTCTCCAAGTCGGGAGAGTGCTAGTAAAGCATCTGGAATGTTGCACCCGAGTACCAGGGGAGGATAACTGAGACATATTTGAACACATCTCCCGATCACTTGGTTGATCATACTCTAGGTTCCACATGCATGTTTTAGCTGAAGGAAGAATACCTGAAACCTGGGTAGTTGAAACCCGTGGAATGGGTACCATGCAATATGA